>NW_022196911.1:118499146-118502711 GCF_008632895.1 Mastomys coucha | reverse complement strand
ACTCTCCAGTCCTTACATACAATATAGTTAACTCTCCAGTCCTTACATACAACACAGTTAACTCTCCATTCCTTACATACAACATAGTTAACTCTCCAGTCCTTACATACAACATAGTTAACTCTCCAGTCCTTACATACAATATAGTTAACTCTCCAGTCCTTACATACAATATAGTTAAATCTCCAGTCCTTACATACAATATACAACCATGGAGCATGGACTACGGTAGGCTGACACCTGTAATGCTAGCACTCATGACACATGGACTTTGAGAGTCTCATGCCTATAACTTAACACTCATGTTGTATTTACTCTGGGATGCTCATACTTAAAAAGGAAGTATTCATCGAGCATGTACTGATTTGGGGGCTTGCGCTTGTAACTCCAGATTCATAGTGCATGAACTCTGGGAGGTTCAGTCATGTAACTCAGCACTCAAAATGCACTGCAAGGTCCACACTAGTGGAAGGCTCACAGGTGTATCTGAGCATTCATGATGCATGTGCAAGGGAAAGTTCATTTCTGTAACCTAGGACTCATGGCACATGTACTCTCATGATGTACATCTGTAACCCAGGACACATTGTGCACATACTGAGGAAGACTCATGCCTGTATCCTAGCACTCATGCTTTACATATTATGGAATAGTCACACCAATAGCCCAGCCTGGTGGTACATGTACTGTGGAAGTCTCATGCCTATAACCCAGCACTCATTCTGAATGTACTGTGTGAGACTCAAAACAGTAAGCCAGCAACCATGGTGCATATACTGTGAGAGGTTCATGCAAGAAACCCAGAATTCATGGTACCTTTAGTATGGTGGACCATTGGCTGTAACCCAACACTTATGGTGCATATACTGTGGTAGGCTGACACACTCATGGATTATATGTGTGAACTCACACATATAACCCAGCACTCATGTGCATTTACTATGGGTCGCTCACACCTAAAGCAGAGCACTCAGGGTGCATGGGGTTCACGCCTATAATGAAGCATTTGTGGTATATGTACTATGATGAGTTCATGACTGTAACTCAGCACTCTCTCTGCATGTATTCTAGGAAGAGCAGGCCTATAGTATAGCACTCAGTATGCATGTACTATGGGAGGCTCATGCTGTAACCCACCACTCATGGTGCAAGTACATGGAGATGTACACATTTAATGCAGCATTAAAGCTTATATACTATAGAAGGCTCACTCCTGTAACTCAGAACTCATGGTGCATATACTCTGGGAGGCTTCAACCTATAACCTATTACTCATGATGCATGGATTGTGGGATGCTACAATGTGAAATCCTAGCACTCATGTTTCATGCTCTGGGAAGCTCATGCCTATAGCCCAGCACTCATGGTGCATTTGCTGTGGGAGGATCATATCTATAAAGGTGCAGTCATGGTGCACATTCTGTAGAGTCTCACCCCTATAAGGCTGCATTTGTGATACATTTACTATGGTAGACTCAGTCCTGTAGCCCAGTCCTCATAATGCATGGACTGTGGGTGGCTGATATCTGAATACCAGTATCATGATGCATGTACTCTAGAGGCTCATGCCTGTAACTGTGCATGTACTTTGAGAGACTCATATCTGCAACATGGAACTCATGGTGCATGTATTTTTAGGAAGCACAAGCCTTTAACAAATCACTCATGATATGTGTATTTTGGAAGGCTAACATCTGAATACCAGTACTCATGGTACATGTACTGCGGGAGGCTCAAGCCTATAATACATCACTTATTCAATGTACACTGTGGGAAGCTCATGGCTATAATCCACATATATATAATCCAGTATTCATGGAGCATGTACTATTGTGGGTTCATGGAGGCAATCTGGCATTCATAGTGCATGTATTTTGGGAGGCTCAAGGCTATCTGTTAACATTTATGATGAATGTATTTGTCAGGCTCATGGCTGTAACTCGGCATTCATGGTGCATGTACTATAATGGGATCACACTTGTAAACCAGCATGTATACTGCATGTACTCTGGGAGACTCATGCCTGTAACAAGGAACTCATGGTGCCTTTGTTGAGGGAGGTTCATACCTGTATCATGGTGCATATACTATAGGAGGCTCCTCCCTATAACACAGCACTCCTTGATAATGTACCATGTGAGATTGAGACCAGTGACCCAGCACTCACTGTGCATGTACTGTCTGTACTATAACTCAACATACATAATCAATGTACTATATTGGCTCTTTGCTGTAACCTAGCACTCATGGTGCATGCACAGTGGTTGTCTAACACCTGTAATCCTAGCAGTTGTTATGTATGTACTGTGGAAAGCTCATACCTATAATTCTATACTCATGGTGCTTGTATTGTGGATGTCCATCCCTACAACACTGCACTCATTGTGAGTGTACTAAGCAATATTCAAACCAGTAACCCTGCACTCACTGTGTATTTCCTATGGGAGTTTCTTACCTATAACCCAACATTCATAGTGCACGAAGTATGGTACACTCATTGCTGTAATCTTGCAATACATGTACATTGGTTTTCTAACACCTGTAATTCTAGCAGGCATGGAGTCTCTTGTGATGATATCATATCATTTGCAAGTAGGAATGAATTAAAACTTTTTGCTGTTTGTCCTCCTTTAATTTTATTATCTTGCCTTATTGTTTTAGTGGGATCTTTAATTACAATATTGGAAAGGTGTCAGGAGCCATATGGGACAAGCTAATAACTAGCAGGTGATCATCCTGAGATGTCCTGCTTCAGATTATTATATAATCTGCAATAGGTTCACCCTTATTAAGCAAGGCTGTCAGGGATTCATTTTTGAAAGATTCCTGCTATTAATATGGTTTTCCTGTTATTATTAAACATATATAACAATCACTAAATAATAGCACACCCCTTTGGAGCAGATTTCTGTAGATCCATGAAGATGTACTGTCTTGTAGTGATGCTATATAAACAAATAGATTACTTAAGTCTTAATGATGATCCTATAAGAACTCCTAAAATTATATCTGTGATTATTAAGCTCTTTTATAACGGGACTGCTGTTAGGTCTTTTTCTGATAGTTAAAACTGCAATGAGAACTCTGCCACTCTTCCAAGTGTTACCAGTTAATTGCTTTTACATAGTAACCAGATTTTCTCCTACTCAGGGCACATTCCAAGAAATTGTAAAACAATTAACCAAAGGTCATAAGAAGGGAACTATTTATTAATAGGTGCTAGGACAGAAGATAAAATATTGACTGGGTTTATCTATACAAAACTTCTCTTATAACTTAGTTATGGTTTTAAACTTTCAGTGTACCTGTGGAGCTGAGACAGGTGTTGGATGTTTAGCCGGATAATTACTCCTAATGATATGCATGTAAACATTCTATGTTGTAAATTTCTAATTCAATTTATGGTTTGATTTTTTTTGTGTGAACTTGTGATGAACTTTGTAACATGTGATCATTGATGGGTTTGGCCTGTGGACCCGCCCACATATCTGCCGCAGGCAGGTTCTGGGTGCTAACATACCTCCCTTTTTTATATTATAAAGAGAAGGAAAGAAAAAGGGAAGGG
>NW_022196911.1:118476070-118489796 GCF_008632895.1 Mastomys coucha | reverse complement strand
TCACGTACCTATCGATAGTAGCCTGGGAACAGGATGAAATCAGGCAGCAGTAGCAGTAACAGCGGTCGGTCGATGGTACTGTGCTGTAGCCTGCCCCGGCTCTCGCGCGGTCCAGCGGCGGGCGCGCGCCTATCCTATTTACACGTGGCCGCAGCGGCGGCGGCGGCGGCGGCAGGGGTGGCGGCGGAACGGGCAGACCGCGGCGGGACTGCGCAGCGGCGGAGCGGCTGCGGCGGGACCGCGCAGCGGCGGAGCGGCTGTGGCAGAGCGGGCGGAGCGGCTGTGGCGGAGCGGGCGGACCGCGGCGGGACCGGCGGAGCGGCTGCGGCGGAGCGGGCGGACCGCAGCAGCGCAGACCGCGGCGGGCGGTGTCCGCGTCTGCTCTCGCAGTGGACCAGCGGTAGACGCAAGCCGCTGTTTCCCGGCCAACGCACCAAAATGATGGGTTTGGTTCGTAGCGGCGCGTCTACAAATACCAGATACAGGCAGCTCTGCGTTTTTGGAGGTTTAATTAAGGGAAGGAGGGGAGTGAGGACCGCGGAGCGTGAAGGGAGGGAGAGGAGAGAGGGAGAGAGAGAGAGAAAGATGGGAGAAGCTGCCAATTATATATAAGCTGTGACGTAGTAACTCAGGTAAAGGTGGGAGCCTGAGCCCAATGGATTCTGGGAATATGGTGGTCATTGTCCTGGCGACAGCTCTGTGGACACGCCCACATATCTGCTGTGGGCAGATTCTGGATGCTAACAATCATGTGTTCTGAAAGATGGATAAGTACTGAGTCCAAAGAGATGAGAGGTAGATAGAGAAGAATAGTTTCCCTTAAAAGAATTTTTCCCTTACAAGAATTTTTCCTTTTCTCCCCACATAGAAGAATTTTTTTTCTTTAGAAGAATTTTTCCCTTACTAGATTTTTTTCCCTTTCCCCACTTAGGATCTTTTTGCTTTTCCCCTTTTTGCTAGATAGCTTTAAGAGGAAACTTTTTACAACTTAATAATAAACACTGTAATCACTTTTCAAAATGTCCCCTTCCTGCTGAGATAGAACAAAGGCTACATTACTTAATCCCCTCTGCTGTTTAGGCTACAAGTGTAAATCACCTAAACCAGCAGCCTTCTACCCTCAGAAAGAACAAGGAAGTTTTTAGGACTTTTTAGAAATTATTGTCAGCATTTCAGTACAGTTAGAGATCTAGAAAGCCCTGAGACACTCAGATTTAAAAGCCATCACCAGAGTTCTACTCTGTGCCCACGCCACTACCCTCTCCAGGCCAGGAGGCTTCCAGCAGAAAGGAGTGGGGACAGTGAGTAGCCCTGTCTCATTCCTGATTTTAATGGAATTACTTAGCAGTTTTCTCCTTGTAGGCAGATATGGCTTTTATTATGATGTGTTATGTTCCCTCTGGTATTATACTTCCCAGGATTTTTGTCATCCACATAGATTGGATATTGTCAAGGGCCTTGAAACACCTAATTAAAAACAATCATGTGATTTTTCTTTTTTACAGATATTTGTATGCTTTAGTACCTTTGTTGACTTACCTATGGTAAGAAATATCTACATCTCTAGGACAAATCCAACTTTATTCTAATGGATGACACATTTTCTATTGTCTTTTAACATACAAGGCTTTTATTTTGTCTTTGCTTTGTAATGGTATATATATTTAAAATTAAAATATAATTATGTTGTTTCCACTATTACCTTTCCTCCTACCAAATCCTAGAATCAAATTTCTCAATAAAATACTTTCAAATAGTATCTACCATGACAAAGTGACATTAAGTAGACTTTATCACTGAAATGCAGGAATAGTATGATTTAGGCAGGACAATAAATGGACTAAAAGACAAAAAACACATGATAACTTCAAAAGATTAAGGAAAGGTGTTTGAGAGTATCCAACATGGCTTAATCTGGCACTCATAGTGCATGTACTTTGGGAGACTCAATGCTATATGCCAATACTTACAATGAATGTATTTGAGGGGTTCATGGTTGTAACTCAGCATTCATGGTGTATGTACTATAATGGGCTCATACCTGTACACTCTAGGCAATGCGCAGATAGAGGAAAAATACTTCAACATAATAAAAGTGTATATGAGAATCACAGCCAATATCAATATCACCCTAAACAGAGATTAAAGCGAACTAGCAGAAATAAGAAATGTGACACAGATGTCCATTATCTCCACTAATTCATAATGTTGTAAGCTCTAAAACCAGCTAGAGGAATAAGGCAAGAGAAGGAAATTAAAGGAATGCAAATACAGAAATAAGAAGTCAAAGTGTCAGAGCAGACCTTGGGTGCAAGCTCTGCAGCCAGTTCCACAACACCCAAAGGAAACTCTACTCCCAGGCGCTCTAACATTCCCAGGATCAAAGGTGAGGAGGATACAACATCTGTCCCAACACTGGGAGTAATTGGGACCAGGGGGACCAGGCACACAGGAACTCCTCCAGCCCAGTGGCTCGGGTTGCTTCTGGTCTGTCTGGGCCTGCTGGTGCCCTGAGCAGACCTTGGGTGCAAGCTCCACAGCCAGTCCCACAACACCTAGAGGAAACTCCATTCCCAGATGCTCTAACAAGCCCAGGGTCATAGGATCCCAGAATCACAGGATCACAGAGACAGCTTGACTCTGAGGAGTTCTGACACAACCAGGATCACAGGAAGGACAGGCTCCAGGCAGATTTAGCAAAGGCAGGTAGCACTAGATAACCAGATGGTGCAAGGCAAGCATAAGAGTATAAGCAACACAAACCAAGGTTACGTGGCATCATCAGAACCCAATTCTCCCACCATAGCAAGTCCTGGACACACCACCACACCAGAAAAACAAGATTCAGATATAAAATTACTTCTCATGATGACGATAAATACCCTCAAAGAAAGACACAAATACCCTCAAAGACACAGGTAAACAGCTAGAAGCCCTTCAAGAAGAAACACGAAAATCCCTTAAAGAACTACAGGAAAACACAATCAAACAGATGAAGGAAATGAGCAAAACCATCCAGAATCTAAAAATGGAAAGAGAAACAATAAAGAAATCAGAAAGAGAGACAACCCTGGAGATACAAAACCTAGGAAAGAAATCAGGAGTCATAGATGCAAACATCATCAACAGAATACAAGAGATACAAGAGAGAATCTCAGGGGCAGAAGACACCTTAGAAAACATTGACACAACAGTCAAAGCAAATGCAAAAAGAAAAAAGCTCCTAACCCAAAACATCCAGGAAATCCAGGACATAATGAGAAGACCAAACCTAAGGATAATAGGTATAGAAGAGAGTGAAGACTCCCAAGGTAATGGGCCAGTAAATATCTTCAACAAAATTATAGAAGAAAACTTCCCTAACCTAAAGAAAGAGATGCCCATGAACATACAAGGAGCCTACAGAACTCCAAATAGACTGGACCAGAAAAGAAATTCCTCCTGACGCATAATAATCAAAACACCAAATGCACTAAAGAAAGAAAGAATTTTAAAAGCAGTAAAGGAAAAAGGTCAAGTAACATATAAAGGCAGGCCTATCAGAATTACACCAGACTTCTCACCAGAGACTATGAAAGCTAGAAGATCCTGGGCAGATGTCATACAGACCCTACAAGAACACAAATGCCAGCCCAGGCTACTATACCCAGCAAAACTCTCAATAACTATAGATGGAGAAAACAAGATATTCCATGACAAAACAAAATTTACACAATATCTTTCCATAAATCCAGCCCCAGAAACGATAATAGATGGAAAACATCAACATAAGGAGCACAACTGCACCCTAGAAGAAGCAAGAAGGTAATCTTTCAACAAATCCACACAAACCTAATTCCACCTCTTACAACAAAAACAACAGGAAATAACAATTATTTTTTCTTAATATACTAATATGAAAATTAATATTACCGACATATCCTAATTGATTGAAATCTAAAAACATGAGGAATTAGAAATTTGTTGAGCTGGGCGGTGGTGGTACACATCTTTACTCCCAGTACTTGGGAGGCAGAGGCAGGTGGATTTCTGAGTTCAAGGCCAGCCTGGTCTACAGAGTGAGTTCCAGGACAGCCAGGGCTATACAGAGAAACCCTGTCTCGAAAAACCAAACAAACAAACAAACTAAAAAACTTTGTTGATTGTCATCCAATGATCTCTCTAATTGAGTAATCGGAGAAATAGGTCCAATATTGTACAATCCATATACACTTTCTGCTTGTTTGTTCCTGACAGTGTCTTGCTATGTATAATATAAGGGTCTTGAAATCTTGCTTCTCCTATCTCAGCCTATTACTAATATAGTATTGTTTATTTCATGTTTTTTACACTATACTATGGTTTTCAGAACAGCTTATATATTTTAAAAATATTTATATACCCAAAAGAAATGTAGACAATTAAATTGGGAGGTGGCTTGTAAGAGAACAACAAAGAGTGAGACTGAATGCTTTGCTTGACGTTTGTAACTCTTGTATCAAGTTACCACAGTAAGAGCCAAGATTTTAAGCTCTACTAAATACAATGCAAACAAACAAACAAAAACACTTTATATATTTATGTTCATTTAAGAAAATATTAGTAGTGATGTATTATTTTGAAATATACGGTTAATATGTTTGGAGTTATTTAAAATTTATATTCAGAAAAACATATGTATTTTCAGTATTGCTATAGACAAGCATCTACATAAGACTGTTAAATTGATTGTTGTTTTATATCAAACAACTTTTATAATGCTCATTTTTATTGTTATAATATCTTATAAATCTTAAAGAATATGACAAAAAAAGATATTGTAGGTCTCTGGGACGAGTTGGGGTACAAAAGGAAAACAGGAATGTGATTCAATTCTATTTACTTAAAAAACGTTTTTTTGTTTGTTTGTTTTGTTTTGTTTTGTTTTGTTTGTTTGGTTTTTCGAGACGGGGGTTTCTCTGTGTAGCCCTGGCTGTCCTGGAACTCACTTTGTAGACCAGGCTGGCCTCGAACTCAGAAATCCGCCTGCCTCTGCCTCCCAATTGCTGGGATTAAAGGTGTACACCACCACTGCCCGGCTTAAAATGTGTTTTTAAATGTTAACAAATTCAGATAAATTGAAATCATGTATCTTTTCTCATCATAATGCAATAAAACTTAAACAAAAAAGAATATGACAAAATAAAAAAAAGGTATTGCAGGTATTGAAGGTGGGGTCTCTGGGAGGAGTTGGGGCACAAAAGGGAAAGAAGAATATGATGTAATTCTATTTACTTAAAATATGTTTTTAAATGTTAATAAATTCAGATAAACTGAAATTATGTATCTTTTCTCATCATAATGCAATAAAACTTAAATCAATTAAAAAAATAAATAATAAAAAAAAAGAAGTCAAAGTGTTCCTATGTGAAGATAACATGCGATATCCCAAAAGCTCCACAGGAAACTTCTAGAAACAATAAGCAAATTCAACAATGTGGAAGGATACAGAATCATCTTGAACAAATCAATGACTTTCCTATACACAAACAACTAATATAAAGAGATGATGAACACAATCCCATTTACAATACCCTCAAAGAGAATTAAGTAATTCAGCCTAACCAAGGAAGTGAAGAACATCTATAATGATAGATCATATAATGCTCACAGATTGGTAGATTTAATAATGTGGAAATGACCATTTTACATAAAGCTATTTAGTACAATCCCAACTAAAATCCCATACCATGAGAATATTCTATCCTAAAACTTACTGCCTATGTCCTGGTCTACTTGCTGCCTGACCCTACCTACCCTTGGGGTTGAAGGTGAGGTAGCACAAAGTCAACGACATAGATTCTGGAAGCAGGTGAGAAATGCCACAGCAAACTCATCTGAGCACTGCTGGGAGCTCCACCCGAGGCCCAGTGGTCCCAAGAAAGCATGTCTTCTAAACATCAGGTCCCAATTGGTTGGCACTGTCTACATGGGCAATCTTAGGTCTCTCAGGCAGTCCTCAATTAGATTCTCCTGCAGGAGATGCTTTTGTGGCTGCATTCCCTCCCCACCCATCCCTATCCCCCTCTGGCATTTACATAGAGGTGGCCACCAGGGTTCCTCCTACAAAAACTCATTTGGAATGACAAAAGACTCCAGGCAGGCAAACAATCCTGAACCAAATGAACAGTTCTGGAGAGATAAATGTTCTGTATCTCTACATATATTACAGAACAATAGTGAGAAAAACAATATGGTACTGGCAGAAACAGACATGGAAACCAATGAAAATAAATGGAACCCCCAAAAATGGGTTCATGTAACCTTAGCTATTTATGGTCTGATAAAGATGCCAGAAACAAACTGGGGGAAAAAAAAGAGTGTCTTCAACAAATGATCCTGGGAAAACTGGATGTCCACAAGCAAGAGACTAAATGTTTTAAAAATGTTAATGTCAAAATGTTTGATAGAAGAGGGTATCACAAACATTAAATGTCTTGTGTGTGTATAGAAAGCACCATTTTCATCCATCTAGTAGATATGTATAAAGTAGAATATCCAACAATCAACTGTATATTTCATAATATAGCTTGATGTGCTATAGATATGTATATACTATTTGACATTGCTTCTTCAAGTTCTAATTACTTATCCATTTAGCATTTCATCTCAAAGTATTGCATTTTACCTAGAGATTCCAGATAATGTAAATGCAGAGAGATTTGTTTTTAAAAAACAATTCTGGAGTGTGTGTGTGTGACGTGAATATGGATGTATAGGTCATGCTGGATATGTGGAGAGTAGAAGAAACTTTTGTGGGGATTCTTTTGGCTCCCTCATTTTATGATGATCTAGGTCAGATTGACAGCTATACTCACCACAGTCATTTCTTTCCCAATGAGGTGTCTCACTGGAACTCAAAGTTAACTCAGTATTTAAACTGAGGGTTTATTCAGCTTACTTCCACCTTGCTGTTTTTCACCAGAGGAAGTCAGGACTGGAACTCAAGCAGGTCAGGAAGCAGGAGCTGACACAGAGGCCATGGAGAGATGTTTCTTACTGCCTTGCTTCTCTTGGCTTGCTTAGCCTGCTCTCTTATAGAACTCAAGACTTCCAGCCCAGGGATGGCACCACCCACAGGGGGCCCTACCCCCTTGATCACTAATTGAGAAAATGCCCCACAACTGGGTCTCATGGAGGCACTTCCCCAACTGAAGCTCCCTTCTCTGTGATAACTCCAGCCTGTGTCAACTTGACACACAAAACTAGCCAGTACACTTCACCTAGGTTGATTAAAGATCAACTGTGGCAAACACTTAAGGTCTCTTTACCCTGCTCAAGGCTGGGGGAAGGGCACAATTCCCCCTTTTTTGTTTTTTAAAGATGAGCTGAACAGGGGGCACAAGATTTACTTGTTTTCCATAATCCCTTCTAGGAATAGAGTGGCTAGGTGACTGTGCCTGCCTTAGGTCAGTGTCTATATTGCTCCTTCTTACCCATCTTGGAGGACAAACATAGCTTTTTGATGCATTTCTCTGTCTTAGGTGGATAGGAGCTCAAGAACACTCTTACTGAAAGACCCTCGCGTGGGGAGACCCTCTCTCACGTCATGGGAGAACATGGCCAACCAAAGACTCACAAGAGACTGATCTTGATGCAAATAGCATGAGGTTTATTTGGGGGAAACCAGTGCACTGGGGCCAAGCTCATAACCCACACGAGGCAGAGGAGTTTGACCCAGAGCACAAGACGTACAGGATATTTAAAGGAAAAAAACACAAACCAGGGGGATTGAGGGGGTAACCAAGGAAACATAACATTAAAACAGTGGAAAATTTCAGAGGGACCCAACCCATGATTTAGTCAGAGTCATGAGGAAAACATCCTGCATATTCATTATTCTCAAGAATGTGGTTTTATCATCGTCATTGTCATTCACTTTGTGGTTGACCATTCCCTGGAACCACCTAGATGACTTACATCCTGCCTTTGTGGTCAACTGGTTCCTGGAACTAGCTGGCCTACATTCTTGGCTCGTTTCAGAGAAAATTTTCCATGCCCTTTAAGTAAAAGCTTATGCACTATATAAAATTTTTCTTCTACCCTTCATTACCAGCCCCTGACTATCGGCCTTCAAAAGCACACTCTTTCCCATTCATACCAAAGCCATGAAGCACGTATGAATATGCACTCAATGCATTTCTTCATAGCAATGAATAACTGCCTTGGTGAATAGCTAAGCTTGCTGAAAGTGATCCTGTGTGAAGACAGCCAATCTGTTTAAGATACAAAGTTCAAAACTTAAAAGCAACAAAATTATAATTAGAAATTAAAGTTGTCTGTGGGAATGTCCCAAGTATTCAATTCAGCTGCTAATTGGCAAAAACATAAGGTCTGGCCACCAGGTATATGGGGGGGGGGCTTTGAGAATGATAGAAAGCACTCATTTTCCAGTAAGAGAGGAGACTACACTCTAGGTTAACTCAGCTGGCTGATAGAGATTTTGAGTCATCTTCATCATTGGTATCATAATCATTAGAAGGCTCAGGATCTGTGTCCACTTGATGAACCAATCTTTCCGGCAGCCATCGGGCTCCGTTTTCTTTTTGTGAAAAAACACAGAACCTCATCTCTATATTAAATACCCTATCACAATCATGCCATATGCCAGTAAGTGGGTCCTTCCATTTCACCTACGCATAAGTATGCCTACTTGTATGGTGCCATAGACACTCAGCAGAAAGTTCCTTAGCATCCAAATTTCAAAATTTTAAAAATAAAAAGATCATGATTTAAATAATGTGGTGTACAGGAATATAATTTTCCCTTTTTTGTTTTTTTATGAAGATATTGTTTTAAAGTTCCACAATACCTTGTCCTTGAGAATTATAAAGAATCCCAGTAATATGAGTAATATTGTCTACAAAAAACATCTCAAACCCTTGACTGTAATAGCTAGTTCCATATCTGTTTTAATCTGACTTGGAACAGCAAACAGAAAAATAATAACTAATTATTTTAGGCAATGACTATTATTAGGCAATGACTAATTACATTTTTAGTTGCTTCTCCGGTTAAAGCAGTTGCAACTAGAAAGTCTGAAAAGGTACCAATAGTCACATGTACATATTTTAATTTTCTAAAGTCAGAAATATGTGTTACATTCATTTGCAGTAATTAATTAGATTTAAGTCCTTGAGGATTAAAACCATTATGTGGTGCATGTAGAAATTGAGGACGCTGAGGACAAATCTTTACAGTTTGATTTGCACATTCTCTAGAGATACCAAATTGTTGTCTCAAGCCATTACTATCTTGATGATGTCAAGAATGAGATTGTATCACCAATTGTTCCTGTGTAAGGCCTCTAATCTGGCTGGGATAGAAATCTGCTGTGTCATTGTCCTAAGAGGTCTGGCCAGGCAATGTAGTATGAGCTCTTAATGTACTATAAAGTTAAGGAATAGTACATTCTCTTAAATTGAGTTGTATTTGCATAAATAATTGCAAAAGTTGAGAATTAGCATTATCTAAAAACAGAACAATTTCAAGCCATTTGTAAACCATGAGCTACATATTGGCTATATCAGTATACAAACTAAATGCTTGATTTTTCAACATTTTAAAAACAGTGGCTACAGCATGTAATTCAATTATTTGTGCTGAAGTGGACGGAAACTCAAGAGAATAAACATGTGATCTAATTATATATACTGCTTTCCCATTAGATAAGTCATCTGTAAATACTGTAAGCACTTTCTCTATTGGCTGTGTACACAAACTTACAGGAAATACAAAAACATGCATAGAATCAAATTGTAACAACTTATCTTTTGGATAATGATTATCAATTTTGCCTAAAATGTTTGCGATTCAATAGGCCAAATATGTATCTATTGTCTAATGCTTCCTCTACTTTCTGCAAAACTATTCATCCCTCACCAGTTAATTTGCATCCCCCTTGAGAATATCAAACAGAGGCTTAAGTCCTCCCCTGGTCAGCTTTAGATGAGATCTTAGCCAATTAACATCTCCTAGAAGCTTTTGAAAATAATTCAAAGGAAGTAAATCATCTTTTCTTTCTTGAATTCTCTGTGCCATAGTTTGTCTAGGATATAACTGAGACCCCAAATATTAAAAAAAGATACTGATTTTGAATCTTTTCTGGAGCAACAACTACTCCAAAATTTTAAAGCCATTTGTAAACCATGAGCTACATATTGGCTATATCAGTATACAAACTAAATGCTTGATTTTTCAACATTTAAAAAACAGTGGCTACAGAATGTAATTCAATTATTTGTGCTGAAGTGGAGGGAAACTCAAGAAGAAGAGCAAAGGCTTGTAGTAAAACTTATTCAGGGGGATCTGCTAATAAAATACCTTCCATATAATAAACAATACACACTGAAAGATTCAAAGTCCTAACTTCTTGTATTGAAGCAGAAACAAAAATGTTTTACATAATATAAGGCTATTAGCCGTTTCTTGAGGCAAAACTTTCCAATGATGTCATTACTTTGGCTCTTTAAAATTACAAACTCACTAAAAGCAAACACTTTACAATCATCAGGATGTAAAGGAATAGTATAAAAATGTGGCTGCCAGTGGCCACGGGTTACTTGGATTCCCAAAAGGAAAGATGGGGCTAAATGGGTAGGATGGTGAGAGAAGAATGAGACCAAGACAAGTTTCTGATCATATTTACTTAGGAGTCTGAGCTTATAAAGGGGGGAAACTCATGCCCTACTGTGTCAGGATCTTGTCACCTCATCAGCATCTTGATGCCTTGTCAGGCAGATAGGCTCAGCAGGTAGTGGCTCCTTTCAGGAAGCTGCAGACTTGGCTGAACAATAGACCTCACATAAGTTGGAAGGCTCTACCCTAGGTGGGCTAGCTGGTTGTGGCAAGGATGAAGTCTGGTTCAGCCCACTCGAGGATGGGGGGCAGACATATAAAAACAGTCTTCCAAATCCATAATAATTCTGTATGCATTTTTTGGAATGCCAGCTAGAGTAGGCAAGCCAGGCTGTAATGCCTCTACAAGTTTGATAGCCTTATTAACTTTTCATAAACCTCAAGTTTGAACTTTGTTTTGGATTAATGGAATAACCAATTCCTTGGTGTGAGTGAATACATCAGCTCCAGTGTCTATTAATCTTTTAAAACTTTTTTCTTCAATTACTAATTTAAGGTTAGATCTCTTATTAGTAGTAGATTGAACCCAGTATACATCAGAGGAACCAAAGCCACCTTGTCCTCTTCTCACTCTTTACCAAGACAAAAGGAATGCCACACAAACCTTTTCTGAGGATGCTCTGAGCTTTGCATTAACTCAATTGTAAATGTTTCTTAATCTGGGCCTATTTCTTGAGGCCTGGCCCAATGATTACCCTTCCCGCAGCAAAGGCAAATTCCAGGGAGTGATTCTGTGCCTGTCTATGCCTCATCTTAACTAGCCATTTTGAAGTTGTCTTTGATGCAGATTTTTGAAGAAACAGCATTGAAGCAGTCTGAGATAGCATCAGGCAGGACACTGGAATAAATATGCTTAGCCTCTCTGCATCACCAGGATGAATCTTGTCAGGGCTGCCTTGAGTTCATTGTTGTCTGTGAACATATAACTCTCATAGGTAATATACATTTCGGCAATAACAAATGTATGGAATTGGTGATGTGTGCAAATCAGTTAAAGATGATTCTCTGCTCTCTGTTCAAGCAGGTAAGGCATTTGTCCTTTTTTATAAGTTGGTTTGGATTGTATAACCAAATTATAATATAAGTTTCTATCTATGCCATTTAAAAGTATGACGTGACAAGTTCTGAGGATTTTGTAGCCAATAAAACTTATTGATTGTGCATAGCTGAAGTCTTCGCTGAAGATATTTTTATACGTCAGCCAGTCTCAAAGCTGTTCCCATGTTAGAGGGATCAGCAATACTCTCCTGTTTTGTTCTTTCTCTTGATTTGTCTCTTCTTGTCTATAGCCAAGATCTTCAGGAGTCTCCTCCCTGTCATATCTGATTTGGAAGGAATCTATAGCTTCTCTTTTTCATTGGAAATATATACAAAGCCTCTCCCCAAGCATAATACATTTCCTTCTTTCCATTCAAAAGTAAAGACAGCCTTAATATATACAGGCTGGGTTAGTTCAGCAGTTCTTTTCCATAAGCCAATGTCTTTCAGCAGCTGTTGGGTTTTGTTCGTTAGCATTTAAGAAATTTAAAGTCAATAAAGCAGTATGTAATATATCTCTGGGAGTTTCCACATCCTCCTTCTGTTCTATGAGCATTTCCTTTAAAGTCCTGTTAGATCTCTCCATATTTATTTGACCTGCAGAATTGTAAGATATATCTGTAACATGTTTCATGCCATAATATCTAAAACATTGCTGTATTCCAATTTAGTCTGTAAAGGTATCTCCAAGACATCATGTCTAGTAAATGTGCAAGCCCAGAATTATCATTTTCAGGATCCAAGATAGAAGCCCATTTGTCAGGAGCCATAATAGGACAAGCTAATAACTAGCAGGTGATCATCCTGAAATGCCTGCTTTGGATTATTATATAATCTGTGACAGGTGAACTCTTATTAAGCAAGTCTGTAAGGGACTAATTTTAGGAAAGATTTCTGCTATTAATATGCTTTTCTGTCCAGACACACAGGAACTCCACCAGCCCAGTGGCTTGGGTTCCTTCTGGTCTGTCTGGGCTGATGTCCTGAGCAGACCTTGGGCATAAACTCCGCCACCAGTCCCACAACACCCAGAGGAAGCTTCACTTCCAGGCGCTCTGACATGCCCAGGATCAGAGGTGAGGAGGAACCAACATCTGTCCCAACACTGGGAGTAACTGGGACCAGTGGAACCAGGCACACAGGAACTCCGCCAGCCCAGTGGTTCGGGTTCCTTCCAGTCTGTCTAGGCTGGTGTCCTGAGCAGACCTTGAGTGCAAGCTCTGCAGCCAGCCCCACAACACCCAGAGGAAGTTCCACTTCCAGGTGCTCTAACAAGCCCAGGATCCCAGGATCCCAGAATCACAGCATCACAGAGATAGCTTGACTCTGAGGAGTTCTGACACAACCAGGATCACAGGAAGGACAGGCTCCAGTTAGATTTAGCAAGGGCAGGTAGCACTAGAGATAACCAGATGGCAGGGGACAAGCATAAGAAAATAAACAACACAAACCAAGGTCACTTGCCACTATCAAAACCCAATTCTCCTACCATAGCAAGTCCTGGACACACCATCACACTGGAAAAGCAATATTCAGATATAAAATCACTTCTCATGGTGATGATACAGGACTTTAAGAAAGACATAAATAGCACCCTCAAAGAAATACAGGAGAACACAAGTAAACAGAAACTCTTCAAGAGGAAACACAAAACTCCCTTAAAGAGCTACAGGAAAACACAATCAAATGAGCAAAACCATCCAGAATCTAAAAATGGAAAGAGAAACAATAAAGAAATCAGAAAAAGAGACAACCCTGGAGATACAAAACCTAGGAAAGAAATCAGGAGTCATAGATGCAAACATCACCAACAGAATACAAGAGATAGAAGAGAGAATCTCAGGGGCAGAAGACACCTTAGAAAACATTGACACAACAGTCAAAGAAAATGCAAACTGCAAAAAGATCCTAACCCAGAATATCCAGGAAATCCAGGATGAAATGAGAAGACCAAACCTAAGGATAATAGGTATAGAAGACTCCCAAGGTAATGGGCCAGTAAATATCTTCAACAAAATTATAGAAGAAAACT
>NW_022196911.1:118470934-118474740 GCF_008632895.1 Mastomys coucha | reverse complement strand
ACAATGGAGGTAAAATCCTTTGGTGATGTGAGGGTCATTGAAGTACAGCCTTATTGCAATGAAATCCAGTGTCTAAAAATTATTCTTATTTTGGGCTTGTACAACAGTAAGAGCCAAGATTTTAAACTCTACTAAATATAAAACAAACAAACAAAAAGACTTTATATATTTATGTTCATTTAAGAAAATACTAGTAGTGATGTATCATTTTGAAATTTACAGTTAATATGTTTGGAGTTATTTAAAATTTATATTGAGAAAAATGTATTAACTTTGTCACTCAAAGTGACAGAGGTTAGTCTATAGTCTACTGCCTAAACAGTTTCTCCAAGTCCTTGTGGTCTCCACCGCAACTTGGGTAGAGGTAGTCTGGCCATTAGGTCCAAAAGATAAGTAGTTTTTTCCTGTGGAAGAGGAATGTGGGAGAAATGACCTGGTCTTAGGCAATATGTGACATTTAATTCTCTGTATATCCTCGGTTTGACCATAGTTTAAGACAAGCTCTAGCAGAGAGCAAGGCAATGGAGCAGTCTTTTCAGTGGATATCATACCACAATCCAGGTAGTGTCTTGTCCCTGTGTTCATATCTTCTTAGAGACCTTGGCGGGGGTGAGCATGGGGGTCATGGTTAGGATTTGGGAAAATCTGTCATAATAAACTTAAACATTTAATGCTATACTTAGCAGATTTCTGACAAGATTGAGAGCTAGTATCTATTAAGCATATTCGAGTTAGTCAATTTGTGTCTGTTTTTAGTTACTTGCTCTAGAATATACCTAGCAAACAAAGAGAGAACATTATAACTTAATGACGGTAGCAAAAACAAGGCTAACCTTATATTTAAGGCAGTGATCTTTAAACTTTATTACTGTTGAAAATCTTTAAATATTAAAATTATTATTTACCAAGGTAGGATAGAAATCATATGAAAACCTTATCTTAATAGACCTTTATCAGGCTACTCTAAAGTAAGAAGGCCATAAAGTAGGAACTGCCCATAAAAAAGATGGAGGATAATCATGAGACTGCCTTTAACCTAGAAGACACTGAAGATACTGGCAGCCAGGTGAGCACCCTTAGCTAAGATGTCACTGAACCAATAGCTCCACCTGTGGAAGAAAGTCACATGAACCGCAGAAGCATAGTTATGTATCAGCAGAGATAAATAAACATAAAAAGACAAACAGACACTGTCTGGAGGACTGGGTATTATGTGCATGTAAAGATGTCTGTCCCTGATACCAAGGATATGTTTTACAGAGCAATGTATGGTGTGCAGTGGGAGAGGTTACCTCAGCGGGGCCCATACTGAGGCATCCCTACCCCCCAGCCCCACCCCAAGATACCAGCTATATGATGGGTGTAGTATAGAATAGAGTTTATTTGGGAGCATGAGAAGAATTAAGAAGGGAGTAGTGGCATAGAAATAGAGGAGACAGAGAAGGATATGGGGTTTGGGGGGAATTGGCCAGCTGGGAACATGTGGAGAGAGAGGAAGGAGGGGGAAGGGGAAGAAGAGGGTCAGAGATAAAAGAGTCAAAGAGTCAGAAAGGCCAAAGAGTCACTTTTATAGCAAGCCAAGCCTACCTGGCTATCTTAATAACCATACTGGTTTTTAATACCTTCTTTAAAAAGAGGGCTTTTGAGATACAAGAAAGAGAAATATGTGAAAAATAGAGATAGGCCATAAAAAGAAAACTTAGGAATGATTATAAATAAAATTGAGAAAGATATTAAGATACACACACACACACACACACACACACATACACACACACACAAACCATAATGTAGTGCCTACTGCACTACTATATAATGAAAATCAGGAAAGTAAGCCAAAGATTATTAGAAAATCAACTTTAGCTTACCCTGTTAGTGTATGGCAAATGACAGCAGATGCTGTATACCCACAAACTATAAAGAATTTTAGATGGCACTCAATAGAAAGTCTAGATTTTAAGTATAAGGATACAACTTTAATAGGAAAAATAATCCCTAAAGGTTTTAAGAAAAACCAAACTGTCAAATGTTTTAATTGTGGCAAGTAATGTCATTTAAAAAGCTTCATAGCTGGGAAGTCCTGTAGCCAAACACAAGTCACATTCAAACAGTAACCATTGTTAATGTAAAGAAGCCATGATTAGAGAACGATATGGGGTCTATGGAAAGACTTGTAAATCTTTAAATATTAAAATTATTATTTTAAATAATATTTTTAAATAATATTTAATTATTATTAAAATTATTAATTAATTATTTAAAAATTATTATTTTAAAGAGGGAGGAAAGACATGGTGGAAAGATGTAATTATAGTCCCAAATAATTGCTTTAAAAAGTTTAACCAGGCTTTATGGCCATGTGCTCCAGAGACTAGGGGTTTGTTTTAGAACACACCAAATACAATTCATACCTTTTCTCTCAGGCTGAACATCTAAAACTGGAAAATAACACCCCCATTAGGCAGGTCCACACCATTTTATGCAAACCTTCTGTTTTGGTTGAACTAGTATAACTACAATCATTTGATTTTATAGTAAGTTTAATTTTTGTTGTTGTTGTCTTGTTTTTTAATCCAGATTCTCCATTGCCTGGCCTGTGGATCTGAGAAATGGCCAACCAGGGCATTAATTAATCATTTAAAATTGATTACTTCACTACTCCTTGCTAATGTCAACAACTGTCAATGTAGGAAAGATTTCACCCTCCTTCTTGTCCATTCCTTTCTGTGCTGTGACTATACCAGCTTCAAAATTAGTCATAGCACTCAATTCCTGCACAGTCCCTTCTTTATTTGCAAGTCCCAATAGAAGTCAGAGAAGCTGAAGGACACTCATTGACTGACCTATATTTCCTTTTCACTGACCAGTTAAGGCACAGTCAGGATGGATTTGCAGGACTGTCTTCCCAGCACTAGGTAGCAGAGGCAAGCCTGAGCTACAAGAGACATTTCTCTAAACAGAAATAAATTGGGAGCACTTGAGAAAAAGGAATATTTTTAATGACTATATAACAGTGGAGAATAAAAACAAGTTAGAGATCAGAGCAGTGATGTGTAACCCTCCTACAGCTGAGGGCTGATTCTTCAGACCCCGCCTTGCCACCGATAGCCACCTCTCTGCCCACCTCCTGCTAATTGCCACGCCTCCTTCCAGTTCCAGTTATGCCAGAAGCCCCACCTCCAGAGACTGAAGATGAAGCTGCTGATTGGGCCAAGTTGCTGATGAACTTGGGGGAGGAGTTTTGCTTTACCTATCTACCTGTTTGCTTATAACAAGGTGAATTCAATGAATGATGGCGGACTGAAAGCATACCATGTGTTGGTCTAATTTTTTCAAACCCTTTCCACATTTCTGGTACCCTTAATTTTTCAGGCCCTGATTCCCATTCCAGACGACCCATTCGTATGAGTGGCTGCAGGCAGCCACAGTAATGCATTTAAAGAAAACCATAATTAAAATTTGAAAGCAATGTGACATTTTAAAACAAAAGATAATAATAATAATAATAATAATAATAATGATGATGATGATAATAATAATAAACTAGCTACAGTGACTTTGAAAAACAGCAAACCTCAGAATATGGCTCCTTTAGCCTAAAGAAAGCCACAGCTGATTCCATGCGGAACCACAAGGAGTTCATTTTAACTAACCCTGGCTGCTGTCTGTTTCAGGCTATGACATCACTGCAGAGAACTATATTTTATTAAAAGGGATTGTTTCAAAAGATTTATTGTGACCTGGGGAGGCAAAGGCTCAAAGAGTCGCAAGGGAGCCGCCTGGCAGCAGGGACCGGATCCTCTCAG
>NW_022196911.1:118415066-118462427 GCF_008632895.1 Mastomys coucha | reverse complement strand
AAATATCTAAAATAAAAAAAAAACAACAAAAAAAAAACAAAACAAAAGATTTATTGTAATATTTGTGAGTATACTGTCATTGTCTTTAGACACACCAGAAGATGGCATCAGATCTCATTAGAGATGGTTGTGAGCCACCATGTAGCTGCAGGGAATTGAACTCAGGACCTCTGGAAGAACAGTCCATGCTCTTAACCACTAAGCCATCTCTCCAGACTGAATAATTACATTTTTAAGCTTTATTTTTGTTTTATGTATATGGATGTTTTGCCTGCATATGTCTGTGTGCAGTACCTGCAGAAGCCAAAAGGAGGTAACAGATCCTTTGGGACTGGAGTTACAGGACGTGGTGAGCTAGCAGGTGGTTTCTGAAATGGAACCTGTGTCTTCTACAACAACAACCAGTGATCTCAAATGCTATATGCTCTCTCTAGCTGCTTTTTTAAATGTAAAATTTATTTTTATACATGTTAACTAAAGTATACTACATCATTTTCCCCTTTCCTTGTCCTCTTCCAACCCTTCCCCAATTCTTCCTTCCAATGTCTTCTTTTTAAGAATGTATAAGTATGCAAACATATGAATAAAACTTGTTGAGTTCATTTCTATTGGTTGTGTAGATATGGTTTCCAGGGCTGAACACTTTGCTTTGGATACACAATTAGAAAGCTCATCCTTGCCTGAGGCAAATCCTCCTATACGCAGGGAAGTTTGACTCCTTAATACCCAATAGGAGTCTGACTCTGAAGTGACCTAGGCTGCCTTCTACCGAAAACATAGGGTGGTAAATACCGCAGCTAAAACTTGCTAGTGCCATGGACCTGAAGTCCTTGAGCTGCAGGGAAGACTATAGAAATTGACCTGAGCCAATCATAGTCTCCTCTTGTTTTGTGGGTCACCTACCATACAACTGACCATTCCTAACTTGGATGACTTTGAAACCTTGAAATTCCTTCCTCTCTAAGTACCATGATTACTCTCCTGTGTCACTATGCCTGTCTTAGGTTGTTTCAACTTCATTTGATGTTTTATTGTAATGATGAAATTAGTAAAATGAACAGCTGCAATCAACTATTTCTCTGTGAGCCTGGGTTTCACTATCTGTAGAAAAAGAACAAAACTCTGCCCTAGTCATGAGTTTTAACAGACTCAATGATAAAGAAAAACAACATTGCTAATAGTTGAAAGACAGTGGACTTTAAGGCAGAGAGCTGCATTTGAAAGGGAGCCTTCTTCTGTTCCTGGAGTTATGATCAGAGCCTGTGTCCTGGTTACCCTAACCATCCTCAATAAGCTAATTAGAAGAACTGAATTATGTAGCTGTGACTTGCCCACCTATAATGCAGGGATCCAAAGGGAGGGTGAGGAGATCTTTCCAATGTCCTAGTCTATATACTGAGTTCCAGGCCAGCCAGAGATTCATGGTGGGAGTATTCTTTAAAATAATATTGAAAAAGAGATAAAAAAAAACAATGGAAAAGGAAAAAAGCAATTAGTAATGAAAATTGAAAACATATTAACATGTTTATTCAATGTGACTAATTTTGACCAGTGATGAAGACATGATGTAACTAATTCATCTTCAAGGACCTAACAGGTTTAGATAGAAGACAGGAGATAGGAACAATAAAATAATCTAACTAAACCATGTACAAATTCTTTCCTTTCCATAAATCCCTCCCCTATTCTCAGCTCCTTTCAACCCAGAAAGATATTCAGATGATGCAATGTTTATTCATCAGACACATTATCTCTGTAGGAATTATTCTCCTAGAATGAGACTGAAGGTAAAATTTGAATTTCATGGACTTCACTGTTTCACTAGATGTTTTCCTCAGGGAGAGATATAAATGCCTCTGAGAATATTCTTACTCTTACCATGTAGGCAGCAGACTACATGGATGACACAGAGGGTACTGAGGAGCTTTAAGGTCCAATTGGAGAGCAGGGGCATGATGGGTGCTGTCACTGACAGGTACATGCAGCTGCCCAGAAAAGGAAAGAGTGGAAGACCTGGAGGGGGCTGACCCACCACAGCTGAGTAGACTCAGAGAATACTGTAGGAGCCAGCTGGTCCTCAGGTACACATCCCAATCATTGCTCTCTGGCCTTTTAATCCTCTTCTCTTCATATCCAAAGCTCCTTTCCTAATAGTGTATCTATACTTCAGTTCTTTGCAAATGCCTGATTTCCCCATGAATAACCTTTATGCCATCTGGAGTCACCACCACTCAGGGCTTCTAACTGTTTTGAAGGCATCAGGGAAGCAGAATATGATCAGGAAATTAGTTACATGTTCTTTTATGAATCCGGAGACTACTTTGACACATTGAATACATTTGTAAGGTTACTCTCCAGTATGAATTATTTCATGCCTTTGAAGTTGACCATGAGATGCAAAGGATTTACCACATTGCTTCCATTGATAAAGTTTCTCTGCAGTATCTGTTCTTTTATGTATTTGAAGATAATCATGACATGCAAATGCTTTATCACATTGGTTACATTTGTAAGGTTTCTCTCCAGTATGTGTTTTTTTTTTAAATGGGTTTTGAGAGTACATGGTTTTAAGTAGGATTTATATTATTGATTACACTCATAGGGTTTCTCTCCAGTATGTGATCATTTATGGGTTTCGAGATTACGTGGTTGTGAATTGGATTTACAACATTGATTACATTCATACATTCATAGGTTTTCTCTCTAGTATGTGTTCTCTTTTGTCTTCGAAGATCACTATGACATGCAAAGGCTTTAGCACATTGGTTACATTCAGATGGTTTTTCTCCAGTATGTGTGTGTTCTTTTATGTTTTTGGAGATAACTTTGTTGGTAATAGGCTTTATCATATTGATTACACTTGTAGGGTTTCTCTCCAGTATGAACTCTTTTATGTATTCGAAGACTACTTGGACATGCAAAGGCTTTACCACATTGATTACATTCAAAGGGTTTCTCTCCTGTATGTGTTTTTTTATGTCTGTGAAGACTACTATAACATGCAAAGACTTTACCACATTGATTGCATTTGTAAGGTTTCTCTCCTGTATGAATTATTTCATGCTTTTGAATTTGAATATGAGATGCAAAGGATTTAGAACATTGCTTACATTCATAAGGTTTCTCTCCAGTATGTGTTCTTTTATGACTTTGAAGACTACTATAATGGGCAAAGACTTTACCACATTGCTTACATTCATAAGGTTTCTCTCCAGTATGTGTTCTTTTATGTATTTGAAGATGAATGTTTTGTGAATAGGCTTTATCACATTGATTACACATGTAGGGCTTCTCTCCAGTATGTGTTCTTTCATGATGTTGAAGAGTACTATGACTTACAAAGGCTTTACCACATTGGTTACATTTGTATTCTTTTTATGTATTTGAAAACTACTGTGATGTGCAAAGGATTCACCATATTGAATACTTTCATAGGGTTTCTCTTCAGTATGACTTCTTTCATCCCTTTGAGGATAACTGTGACATGCAAAGGCTTTTCCACACTTAGTATATTCAGGTGGTTTCTCTATACTATGACTTCTTTCATGCCTGCAAAGAGAATTGACACATGTGAAAGTTTTACCACATTCTTTACAGCGATGTATCTTTATATCTGTATAAATTAATTTTACAATTTGGTGTAGTTACTAAGACGAATTGAATCTTAAGGTCTTATCATTTTGTTTACATCAAGGTTTCCCATTCATTATGGGTTGTTTTGTGTCTTTGAAGATACCTGTAATTGTAAAAACGTTTATTACATGGCTCACATTTGTAGTACCCTTTTACATTGTAAGGCTTTTGAAGAGAACTGGGAGAGCTCAGAGCTTTATCACACTGAGTACATTCAAAAATGTTTCTGTAGTGTGAAATACACTAGATTTGCATACTGAATTTGCAACATTT
Organism: Mastomys coucha; assembly: GCF_008632895.1. Classification (NCBI taxonomy): domain Eukaryota; kingdom Metazoa; phylum Chordata; class Mammalia; order Rodentia; family Muridae; genus Mastomys; species Mastomys coucha. The sequence goes on along the minus strand of NW_022196911.1, from coordinate 118,458,521 downwards.
ACTGGAGCGAGAGGGGTTGACCAGAGTAAGCAGAGGTCCTAAACATTCAATTCCCAACAACCACATGAAGGCTCACAACCACAGCTACAGTGTACTCACATACATAAAAACAAATAAATAAACCTTAAAAATAAATAAAAAAACTTATATCATACTGAGAAAGTCTACTCAAATGGAGATTGTCTTCTAATTGTTCTGGAAGAGAGTGAGAGAGAGGTATACTCATACTGACTTGAACATGAAAATTACCTTGCATGTCTTCTAGAACTTTGACAATGATCTTTAATATTATGATCTTCCCAATTGTAGCCTAAAATATAGAACCAGAAAAGGTATGATATATTATTGGAAACTAGGGAAAATTTAACTTACTATCTCCAGTGAACCTGATTTATTCACCTCATGCTTCCTCATTCTCAATTGAAATTACAGAAGAGCATCAGTAACAAAGAAACAGTTGTTCTCTTATTTGAAAAAGTGAAAGAAAACTTAGTGTCTTACCTACAGCAGTGAGGTTCCTGTAGGTCTCCGCCATCACATCTTTGTAGAGACTCTTCTGTGAAGGATCCAGCAAAGCCCATTCTTCGCGAGTGAAGTTCACATGCACATCATCATAGGTCACTGCATCCTAAAATATTCCATACATGTGTACAAAAGAAACCATCATATAGACAACACTATAAATGGATACTTCACTGACAATATATTCATATACTTCTGGTGTTTCTTCCACTTATTCTTTTTTGGTTTTTTGAGACAGGGTTTCTCTGTGTAGCCCTTGGCTGTCCTGGTACTCACTCTGTAGACCAGGCTGGCCTCGAACTCAGAAATCCGCCTGCCTCTGCCTCCCAAGTGCTGGGATTAAAGGTGTGCAACACCACCACCCGGCCCTCCACTTATTCTTAACTCAGAAGTTCTAATGTAATCACCAAGTAATCTTAGACTTAAACTAGATAATGAGGTTTAGCTCTGTCTCATTTCTTCATTCTTAGAATAGGATATACCCTTGCAAGAGAAATTCAAATAAATACACATGGGGAGGACGCGGGGGGGGGGGTTGAGAGACACAGACAGACAGACAAGCAAACAGTACTGAGCACACATCAGAGAAATTCTATGAAGAATTACTAACTACAAGCATGACAGGCAAGCTGGGTATATTGACTCATGCCTGCCTTTAATCTCAGCATTCAGGAGGCAGAGGTGGGTATATCTCATTGAGTTGGGTGCCAGCCTGGTCTATCCAGAACAACCAGAGGTACATGTCAAGACCCAGTCTCCCCTGTAAAAAATTCAATCAAACAAACAAGAAAGAGAGGAAGAACTCAGAGGTTTTTACTGAAGTCCCCTCAAAGAATTATATGTTCATTCTAGTTCTATATTCATCTTCCAGAACCCTGAAGTCCCTCAGTTGAAACTGTAATATTAATAAGATCTTACTAAAAGGAGATGCATGTTTACACAGTTACAAATGGACAGATGAAAACATTAGCAATGTAAATGTTGATCCTAAATCAGCAACATAGTGCAGGAGAGATGGCTCAGCAGTGAAGAACTCTTGCTGGTCATGCAAATAATTGAGCTCAATAGCAAGTACTTACAAGGGGATTCACAACTATTCATTACTCCAAGTTCAGGAAGTCTGAGGCCATCTTCTGACTACTATGAGGACCAAGCACACATGAGGTGCATACACATACATACAGGCAAAATATTCACATTCATTAAAAAATTATAATAGTTATGGGAAATGTTATGAATCTGTAATCCAGTGACTCAGAAAGCTCAAGCAGTAAATCTCAGGCAGTACTAATGCCATGAATATATGCCATTCTGAGAAATAGGATATTCTCCCTGCTTAATTTCAAAACTTACAATGTGGATAAAGATCAATACAACAGTACATGCTTGACATATACCAAAACCTATATTCTAGGCCCATCAGCCAATAATATAAAAACAAACAAACAAAAAACCCCCAAACAAACAGCTAGGCAAGTTGATCCACATTTAATCCCAGCATTCTGGAGTCAAAATCAGGTGGCCCTTTAAATTCGCAGCTTATATGTTATATACCTCCCTTCAGAACAGCCAGGGCTACAGAGTGAAACTTTGTCTTCCAAATGAAAACAAAACAACAAAATTAAAAATATAAAAACACCAGACCCACAAAATACCTTAGCACTGCACAGCAACTGCTTTTACTGCATCCTATGTGATTTAGGGATAGAGTCTATAATGGGGAAGGCATGACAGCATGAGAAGAAATTTCGTTCACTGATCATTTTCAACCACAACATAGTAGACACAAAAAACAGGACATGGGTTGAGTGTATAGACACTCAAATTCTACGCCCAATAAGGAATCTAGAAAGTTTTCTATAAACTCCCCCAAAGAAAGCTATAAAGGAGAGACAAGTATTCAAAGATACCATCCTATCTGTGAGCTTTTTAACTCAATAAATTACATCCTGACCCTGGTCACTATAGGCTACTGGTCATCCCAGGAAAGAATGCATTTAGTCTAACTTCAATGATTCTAATAGTCTGCAAGAGCTCATACACTGTTTAAATGCCCAAAGTCTCTTCTGACACTCAAGACAATCTCTTGATTGCAACATCTTGTAAAATCAGAAAGCAAGTCTTATCTTTCCAATATACAATGGCACAGAATACCCCTTCCCACTCCAATAGAGAGGAATCTGTGCATAGTAAGGGAAGATTGGACCCAAGCAAGAAACCCAGCAGTGCAAACAACAAATCCTACAGCTCTGTGTCAGGAGCCCTCAGTTTCAAAAGGCTTAGATGGCCCTATCCCTGAAACTTCTCATACATCTCTTGGTTTAGTTACTTCCACTCTCTATCTGTAGCTCTCCATGGTAGGTATCTCATAGCTTAGGTATCTCAACATCTTGTGGTCTCAAAATGCAACTCAGGCTTCATCCTTAGGTTCATGCAATACACTCTCACAGTATCCTCCCTTGCTAGGGCTCTGACTCTGCCAAACATGGATGGCTGGAACAGTGCTGAACTGATTTCACAGAGGAAGAACCCATGACCTTAAATTTTGCATCTTTCTTGTTTCTAGAACTTGAGTATCCTGTCAAGTTTGGATTTTAAATTGGTATGGATCCTGCCCTCCTTAGAGTACAGTTATAACAGGTTTTGTATGAAGTTCCTTCCAGGGACTAGGAATCACTTTGTCTACTCCCCCTTCCATTCAATGAAGGCTTAGGATTAGGGTTAGAGCACCTTCTTAGGCTTCCAATATTGAGCAAGGACCTTCTCTTTAATGGTGATAATCTCTGAAAATTCAGGCCTGTCTCAGCATTTGGCTGCCATCTGAAACTACCCAGAACTGTTTTTCTCTATAAAACAGACTTTGTATTTATTTTGCCCCACTTGTTTGCTTGTTTCTTTGTTTCTTTTTATTTTATTCCTGAATGAGTCACTGGCAATACTCATCCAAGAGATTCAATATCACATCTAAGAATTCAGCCCATTATTTTTTAATTCTGCAAGATTTAATTTCTCAGATCATGGACAGAATAAGAAAGATGTTGGATCAAAATAACACACAAATGATTTCTAGATAAATTTTTCATGGGATCTATTTTCTACTGAAATCCAATGACCTGAACTTCTGTCTGTATACTGGCAATACTCAGATCTTCCAGGTACTACAAGAAAAGCTAATTAAGCTCTGAGTACAACTTTCTATGCCATTTGCTATCTCAAGTGATATTTAACACATTCCTCCAAAAGAGAACATTCCCAGGTTGTGTCCAGCAGCAAATTACTTTCTCTACAATTTTTGTTGCAGTACCTTGCTACTCTGCTGGTGCTGTGATTGAATCCTCTAAGCAAAGGCATCTCAGATCCCAGGGGATGAACAGGTTCACTTGTTTGGTCCTGTCAGATCATAGTCCATCATTTTGAGAGCTTAGGATTGAAACTCAAGCTTCAAAAAGGAAGGCAAAAACCATGGTCAAACACTGTTTCCTGGCTTGCCCTCTTGCTTGGTCACTGACTCATGCTTAGCTAGCTCTCTTATCCAGTCCAGAACCACTTTGCTTAGGGATTCTGCCACCCTCAGTAGAAGAGCCTTCCCACATCAATCATCACTGCACACAATCTCTCACTGACACAGCATCCAGTCATTTAGATGAGGGCATGTCCTCAAGTGAGGCTCCCTCAGAAAACTGTAGACTCTAAAATACTGACAACTGAAGCTAATTAGGACACATAGACAATAATATATGAGAAAGTTTTAAAAACCCCAAATTCAATGTTAACCATATCAATCACTTTAGTAGCAAAAATCCAAATATTGATGATTGTAAGAACTGGAAAGCACAGATTTGCCAAGAAAGGAGGAGAGGTATGCCTTCAGGATCAGAAAGAGGAAACTAAAACTGTTTCTCCACAGAAAGTCCCCAAACTATGAAAAACTAAAGAAACTCATAGTACAATATAGTAAATGTTCAGAAGACAAAAACAGGTGAAGGTTTATTATTTCCCAGGGAAACAGTAATATAATTAGATTATAATGAATACAATCACACACCATAGATGGTACCACTGATAGAAAGAGACAGAAAGACAGATCTATAAGTCTTTTAAACAACTTACAAGACAATAAATAAATAATTAATAAATCAAAGAAATTTAGGCCAGGACTCATCCTGTGCACCCTGTTTCTCCTCCTTGTCAATAACTGGAACTAGATTGTAAGTGGCAAAAAGCCAGTAACTGGACAAAGAGGCAGCATAAGGAATGGGAAGTTAAACCATATCCACATTTATAGAGGCCTAATATACAAAATACATGAAGAATTCAAGGAACAAGGTTTTCCAAAGCAAAATATCCAATTTAAAAATGGGGTATAGATCTAAATATAGGATTCTGAACAGATGAATCTCAAATGGTTGAAAAAGACTTAAAAGAAATCTTTACCATATTAGCCATCAGGTAAATGTAAATCAAAACTACTTTTAGAATCTATCTTACCCATGTCAGAATTGCTAAGATCAATAATACAAGTGACAGCTCATGCTGGCAAGGATATGGAGAAAGGGCAACAACTCTTCCACTGCTTGTAGGGTACAAACTAATACAGCCACTTTCTCACAATCATGGTTCCTCAGAAAGCTGAGAGTCCATTTACCTCAAGATCTAGGTATACCCCTCTTATGCATCTAGCCAAAAGTTGTTCCATCCTACCACAAGGACATTTGCTCAACTATGTTCATAGCACATTTATTCATAGTAGCCAGAAACTGGAAACGACCCAAATGTCCCTCATGGAAAAATGGATTAAAAAAAAAGTAGTATGTCTATGCAAATTCAGCTGTTTTTAAATGATATCATGAATTTACAGGCACATGAATACAACTAGAAAAAAATTCACCCTAAGTGTTATTCAGACCCAGAATGACAGATATGGTATGTGTTCACTTATAAGTAGATATTATATTTCTGGTATATAATAACCAAGCTATACTAAACAAACCTAGAAAGGTTAGGAAAAGAGGAAGGCTATAGGGGAGAAGCATGGGTCTCCCTCTAGAAGGGAAACAGAACAGTTTCTGTGAGTAGACTGCAGTTTGGTGGGAACAGGAGTGGGAGGGATCAGTTGGGGTTGTAGGGTGGGATGAAGGGAGAGAGTACGCTGCAGGGAGAAACAGCTGGAATTGGGGGGCATTTGGGGATTAGTGTAGAAACCCAATGCAATGGCAACTTCTGGAATATATGAGGACTCCTAGGAATGGAGGATATGGAATCTGAACTGACCATCCTTTGACACCAGGCAGGGCTTCAATGTTGGGAATGGGTTACATTCAGTTGGCCAAGGTGGTCCCTTGGGGATCCTTAAACAACCCATGCTGATGCTAGGACAAAATTTGGCTCTTTGAAAACTGACAGCAGGGTCCCATTGCTGAGGACAAATTCTATACAGCTCCACTGAATGTAGAGGTCAAGCTTCACTTCTATGTTTTAGTCTCTTGTAGGAGAGAAGGTACCTTACAGACTACAAAAAGAGAAACCTGGACACCAATCCAGCTAAAAAACTCTTCCTAAAATTGGTTCTTCTTGTAAGATGTGCTGGAGCATGATGGCAACAAACTTGTTTGAGTGGCCACCCATGTTTGATTTAACCTGAGGCCCGGGACATGAAGGGGGTCCATGACTAACACTATCTGGATTTCCAGGAACTCTACAGAGACTTAAATGGCAAGCATGGGGCCAGCAAGGGTCTGTGCCAGGTCCTCTGATGATGTGTTATAGCTGTCAGCTTGGTGTTTTTGTGGAACTCCTAACAGTGGGAGCAGGTATAGCTCTGACTCTTTTGCTTGATTCTGAGACTCTTTTCTTCCTATTGGTTTGCCCTGTCCAGCCTCAATATGAAGGCTTTCACCTTGTCTTTTTCTATCTTGTTTTGTCCTGTTTGGCTGTCCTGCCGTGGAAGTCTGCTGCTCTCTGAAGAGGAAACAGAGCAGGGGTGGATCTAGGGGAGAGGAGGATGGGAAAAGTCGACAGTAGCTGGGAAGAGAGGAGGGAGGAGAAACAGTGGTCAGGATATATTGTATAAGAGAAGAATCTACCTTCAATTATAACATTAATTCAATATTGCTTAAATGAAACTTCAAAAGAGGAGGAAAACAATAATGAACACAGAAAAGTGAAATAGTGAAGACAGGGACAGCATGATTGTGACAAATACAGTTTTCACTCTGTTTGTGTAGAGGATGACTATCATATAGGAGTATAACAGTTTGTTTTATTTGCCTGGTGTTACTGTAATCTCAGAGGCTTACTTCCTCCAATTGTTAACCTAGGCCTAGTCATGGAAGCGTCTAGCCTCTGTATAATCTTATCTGAGACATACTGCTGAATAAACTCACCCTTTTTCTTTTTGAACTCTGGCTAGGCTGGCCTGTAGCTGCCAGCAGCTTGAGGCTTGGGGAGTTCACACTGGCCAACTCTGGCTAGTTTCTGGCTCGAAACTCTCCACAGTAAAATTTTCAAACTGGCTTCTTTTATTTCTGACTGAATTGATCTGCTTGGCCTCAAACTAATTCTAGCAATATGTTCTAAACTTCTAGCTCCTTCTTCTCTGGCTCATTCTATCTTCACCTGTATCTAGCTTCTTCTCTCTTCAACCTGTCTCTGTAAAACTCTCTGGGCAAAACTGTCTCCTCTGCTCACCCACTGTGCTACTCCTCTTATGTTGTCTCTCTTTCCTGTCTCTTCTCTTGATAGTTGTGCATATCATATTCTGTCAATTCTTTCTCTGGTTCATCAATTTATCTGCCACTCAATTAGACATCACTTTCAAGCAAGAGTGCTTCCATCTAAAACTAACTTTACCTTCATTGTTTGTGTTTAAAAGTGTGTACTGAGGGTCAGTTTGTATTCCAGTCACAGGACTAAAGGTGTGTGCTATGGACTCAGCCATCTCACATATAGGAATGGATGGTTTTTTTCTTCTTCAGAAAATAACACAATCTTGGGGTTCACAATGTGATCAAATACCCTGCAACACAGGAGTTCATCACAAGCTCATTCTTGGGCCCACTCTAGATCTGTGAAATCAGAAGTTTTGCTCTCAGCCATGTGAAATACATATCATGCAGGAAACAAAAGCAGGTCATTGACTTGTGTTAACTTTCACTAGTTTGGAATGTGGAATTACTGAGCTTTCTGCTCATCTCATTCCAAAGCAAAACTGTTCCTTCTTTTAAAGAAAAACTAATGTTTGAGTAACTATTCAAATAACAGAAATTAATATATTATGCCGAATTGCTACATTAACTATATAATACATTAAAGATGAACAAATGTGCACAAAATGTTAAAAACACATTCTCCAAAGCAAAAATGCAAGTGTTACTATCTAGGATAGGTTATTTAATCCAGAGAAATAGAGATGATCACATACTTAAGACTATTCCTTTTTTGTTCTGTAATTTACTGTCATTTAAATTCAAACAAAACACCCAGTCGGTGTTTTTCCTTTTTTCATGCATTATACTCATTGGCAGAAAGCCCTCATGCCATCCAAAGAAAGCCACTTTCTGTATTTTCACAGGATATTATAATAGCACATTTACTTCTCATCTCTATAACAACTCTTGGTACAAAAAGCTTGCTATTTCATTTCTCTTCTCCACATACCACCTAAAAGAATATTAGAAAAACTCTTTGGAGGTGATTGCTTCAGCTAGATTCTGTGTTTTCTGCCCTTCATTTTCTATTGCTACCTGCAGTATAGACAAGATGGCTGAAGCTCTCACATCATCTGACAATAAGAGTGCACTAAGGATTAAAATCAGATGGGAGAAAAAAGTGGATTGACACTGCTTAAGCAGTAATTACATGCTGTTTTATGACCAATACAGCACTGATTGTGAGGGTTTTTACAAGTGCATAATCCTTTAATCATTGCTATTGTCTTCATTCCTTTAGCACAATGTCTCCCTGAGGCACCCAGCTTGTTCTCAACAAATGAGCATTGAGGTTACTCTCTTAATTAGGCGATCATGAATACAACTGCAATGAACATGACAATTCTGTTGCTACTCAATGCTAATTTGTAGAGAATGGAAAATATACTGAGAATATTGCTGGGATACATGGCAATTATGTCATTTTTATGAGAACTCTGTACAATGGAGTTGCTTGGATATAGGTACTATGTCCAAATGTATCAGAATACATACATTAAATAAGTGCAATTTTACATCAACTATAACAATAAAACATGTTTTTAACCATTTTTAGTTGATATCTGTAGAAAATCCCAACTTACTGCTATCAGTTTATTTTGCATGTCAATATACAATCCTTAATTGAAAAAAACAGAGAATAAAAATTAAATAATCACAGATTTTACCACTCCCACTAAAATAACTCACAGTGACCCCTAAACTGCTATTTTCGGACCCTCCAGCTACTATTGATCTCTCTTCCAAACAGAGAGGCTCCATGCGCTACAACTCTCTGTATGGATGTGGTCAGAGAGGTGGACTCTGTCTGTGCAGCTCCCAGCCACACTGAACCCACACAGAAAACAATGTTGAGGAATAATTTAATGTCTGTTTCCTGTCACGTGTATTAGGGCACATGATGTGGAATCTCCCTTACCCACCTGCACACCACCATGCACACCTGAGAAACCTCTGTATTTCAGAAACTCCTTTTGTGCCCTGGAATTGAATTTCCCTAAATCACACCATTCATTGTGGCTGGTGGTAGTGAAAAGGTAAAAGGATTTTAATCAAATGTTGCCAAAGATTGATCTCCATCACCTCTTTTCCAACAGTTTTGAAACAATTTGTAAAATCTGTTACACAACACTGAATGTGCAATGCAATGTTCAGAGCTTCTAGAAAACAGACCTTTGATTTTTTTAAATCTGTCTTCCCACTGCACACCAAAAGTAGTGCTTGTGTGTGCACACTGGGCAGTGATGATATAAGCAACACAGTGTCCTATGGCCAGAGCTGCTGAGCCTCCTCCCCCCTCCCCAGGGAATCCACACTCAGGCAGGCTCAGAGGCCTATGCCCTCTGCCCAGGTCATTACATGTACCAAAAGCACAGTCTTGTTCACAGTCTACCGCAGTCTAATCAGATTGGACTCTGATAGCTTAGCCAACCTGTTCTTCCCAGGGGCTGCCACAATCATGATGACATGACTTGTGGTCTCCCTCTCAGCTCTCTGATGAACTGTATCAGAGGAGAATAAGGAAAGAACTTGCAAGCTACCTCCCACTTGTGCTCCTTCTGATTGCTAGCATTTCCACTGGACAGTAGCAGCTCCCCTACTGGAGGAGTAGAGATTAAAAGACTCAGATAGCACATGCCTTCCCAGCTCTGTCATTCCACCCCACACTAGGGTCAGACAGAGCCCTAGTTTGGTAAATTTCTTCCATTCTTCAAGGTCACCTGTTCATCTTCCAAAGCACAGAGTCCTTTATGTGCATATGCCATTACACATTCAACATCCAGTATAACCATTCCTTTGCTTCACAGCTGGGAAGTACTGCACCCAAACTTCAGTGAAACTCGAATAGTTACAGCAACTGAACCAAAAGTGGCTACGAATTTGAAATCAAGGAAGAGTAACTGGGAGGTGAATAAAAAAGAAATAAAAAGGGAAGGACCTGGCTGCTCCTAGGTATAGTGGAGTAGAAAGCTTACTATAGATAAAAGTGAGTTAATTCCATGGCTCAAATGGGTAATTTTAAAACTCTGCTATGATATATCTCTTTAACTTAAGGATTTAGGATGTTTAATCAAATGAAAGCAAAGTCATTGCCCTGGGGGGAAAATCATTCCACAAACAGTTAAAAGATTAATTTTTGGACCAGTGGGACCAGGCACACAGGAACTCCACCAGCCCAGTGACTGGGGTTCCTTCCAGTCTGTCTGGGCTGGGGTCCAGAGCAGACCTTGGGCACAAGCTCTGCAGCCAGTCCCACAACACCCAGAGGAAGCTTCACTCCCAGGTGCTCTGACACACCCAGGATCAGAGGTGAGTAGGAACCAACATCTGTCTTAACACTGGGAGTAACTGGGACCAACGGGACCAGGCACACAGGAACTCCACCAGCCCAGTGACTCGGGTTCCTTCCAGTCTGTCTGGGCTGGAGTCCAGAGCAGACCTTGGGCGCAAGCTCTGCAGCCAGTCCCACAACACACAGAGAAAGCTACACTCCCAGGTGATTTAACAAGCCCAGGATCCTAGGATCCCAGAATCACAGGATCACAGAGACAGCTTGACTCTGAGGAGTTCTGACACAACCAGGAACACTGGAAGGACAGGCTCCAGTCAGATTTAGCAAGGGCAGGTAGCATTGGAGTTAACCAGATGGCAGAGGACAAGCATAAGAAAATAAACAACACAAACCAAGGTCACTTGCCATCATCAGAACCCAATTCTCCCACCATAGCAAGTTCTAGACACACCATCACACCAGAAAAGCAAGATTCAGATATAAAATCACTTATCATGATGTTGATACAGGACCTTATCAAAGACATAAATAGCACCCTCAAAGAAATACACAAGAACACAGGTAAAGAGCTAGAAGCTCTTAAACACAAAACTCCCTTAAAGAACTACAGGAAAACACAATCAAACAGGTGAAGGAAATGAGCAAAACCATCCAGAATCTAAAAATGGAAAGAGAAACAATAAAGAAATCAAAAAGAGAGACAACCCTGGCCATACAAAACCGAGGAAAGAAATCAGGAGCCATCATAGATGCAAGCATCACCAATAGAATGCAAGAGATAGAAGAGAGAGTCTCAGGGGCAGAAGACACCATAGAAAACATTGACACAACAGTCAAAGAAAATGCAAAAAGCAAAAAACTCCTAACCCAAAACATCCAGGAAATCCAGGATGCAATGAGAAGACCAAGCCTAAGGATAATAGGTATAGAAGAGAGTGAAGACTCCCAACTTAAATGGCCAGTAAATATCTTCAACAAAATTATAGAAGAAAACTTCCCTAACCTAAAGAAAGAGATGCCCATGAACATACAAGAAGCCTACAGAACTCCAAATAGACTGGACCAGAAAAGAAATTCCTCCTGACACATAATAATCAAAACACCAACTGCACTAAACAAAGAAAGAATTTTAAAAGCAGTAAGGGAAAAAAGGCAAGTAACATATAAATCAGGCCTATCAGAATTACACCAGACTTCTCACCAGTGATTATGAAAGCTAGAAGATCCTGGGCAGATGTCATACAGACCCTACAAGGACACAAATGTCAGCCCAGGCTACTATACCCAGCAAAACTCTCAATAACCATAGATGGAGAAAACAAGATATTCCATGACAAAACAAAATTTACACAATATCTTTCCACATATCCAGCCCTACAAAGGATAATAGATGGAAAACACCAACATAAGGAGCAAAGCTACACTCTAGAAGAAGCAAGAAGGTAATCTTTCAATAAATCCACACAAACCTAATTCCACCTCTTACAACAAAAACAACAGGAAGTGACAAAATGAGGTAAAATCCTTTGGTGATATGAAGGTCATTGAAATACAGCCTTATTACAATGAAGTCCAATGTCTAAAAATTGTTCTTATTTTGGGCTTGTACCACAGTAAGAGCCAATATTTTAAATGCTACGAAATATAAAACAAACAAAAAGACTTTATATATTCATGTTCATCTAAGAAAATACTAGTAGTGATGTATTATTTTTAAGTATACAGTTAATATGTTTAGAGTTATTTAAAATTTATATTGAGAAAAATATATTTTCACTATTGTTGTAGACAAGCATCTACATAAGACTATTAAATTGATTGCTGTTTTATATGAAACAACTTTTATAATACTCATTTTTATTGTTATATTTTATAAATTTTAAGGAATATGACAAAAAAGATATTATAGGTATTGAAAGGGGGGTCTCGGGGAGGAGCGGTGGTACAAAGGGGAAGCAAGAATGTGATTCAATTCTATTTAATTATGTTTTTAAATATTAACAAATTCAGATAAATTGAAATCATGTAACTTTTTTCATCATAATGCAATAAAAGTTTTAAAAAAAGATTCATTTTTAAAAATATCTTTGATAATACCTTGCATCTAACTCTGGTTTATAGTCACATTTTTGGGGAATCCTGGAAGATTGGTTTCTTTATAAAACACAGAAATATGATAAGAATGTGCTTTCATTATGATCCTGGGTGTAGAGATGTGAGGCTGCTTCTGATTCTTGCAGCCTCTGACCATGATGTGCCTCATGCTCTAGCTGAAGCATGGTTTTGCAGCTACAGATTTCTGTGATGGTGTGACATGTGCAATCGGTAACATTTTAGAGGGTACAGAAATCTAAGGACCCCAAGAGGCAGGGTGGGGGGTTGCTGGTGTTTTAGGGAGTTTGTTTGTGGTCTGTTAGTAGCTGTGGTCAAAGAATAAACAAAGGGAAAGAAATCAGATTCAAGAATCTCTCCTCTATCCTTATTTTTCTCCTATCTGATATTAGGGAGTGAGGGGGTGAGGTAGGGGATAAATAGTACAAAAAACAAGAAACCACAAAGTAGCAAAGACCAACTACACTAAATAATGCTAAAAGAGAAGCCAGTCTAGAACAAATTTTGCATTCCACATATTCTGTCACCCTTAAGTCTCTTTTAGGTTCAGGTCCCAGGTTATGTTTTGAACAATTTAAATACAGATTGAAGACTGCAAGTCTAGCCACTTAGACAGATGGAGTACTACATAGCATAGACATTTCCAGGATTATTTCTTAATGACCTAAAACAGCAGTTCATTCTTTAGGGACAGGTTCCTAAGTAGAAGGTCCCAGGTGGTGAAAAACATAGGAAAAGGAGGAGATAGAAAAGTATAAAAGCTGGGGTGGGGAGGTCTTGCACAAGTTATGTCTTCTATGCTAAGTAGGCTTAAGAAGAATACAGTCTTGTATACTACTTACATGAGGGAAATGGAAAGAAATGGGAAACATCTATGAAGTCAGCAGAAAGATGAAGAAATTATGAAGTTAGCAGAAACATCATACAATGAGACACACTCAAGAGAAGTCCAAACACTGCTGCACAAGGAGAACTCAGGGTGTCTCAAGAACATTCCTGACCAAGCCTATAGTGGCCTTGGGACTGATATCCACAGCTACAGCAGTGGGAAGAGTTGTGTTCTCAGAATCTGAAAGCAATGCCTTGTCAAGGCCCTGCCTGAAGTAAAACATGTCTCCTTCTCTTAAAATAAGGAATATGCTTGGGAGAACTGGCGAGGGTCTGGGTCAGGGCTTTTGGGTCACTCTCAGTACTTGGGGACCTCAGGGAAAGAAAGCCATGCATGATCAGGCCAGCACTCAACGCAACAGTGGTTTGTTTTTATTTCTTACTTTTTCAAATAGCTGTCACCAGGTATCATCTTGCCCATGTGGCAGAGCTATGCTGTTCTCAAGAAGATAACTGAACCTTTAGGGCACACCAGGCCTTAATGTTATTGTGATCCTGTAAGGCCTCATCTAGTAGCTTGTTAGAGGCCTACTCTTTGATATGGGGATGGGCCTGGTAGCTTCATGATTGTTTCCCTTTCTTATGATTAGGATCCATATTTCTGAACAATCCTGGTGAATAAACATGTGTATCCTAACAGTCTAATCTCTAACAGGTCTGGTTACTACACTACTTACCTGTGGGGTGTTTTACTGGCAGTCCTTCCTCAGCTAAATTCTGCTTGGTGTGACCTACTATCTCCTACGTTTTAGTAAATCCTTTGCATCATCAGCTCTACTTCTGTGCATCACACCTTAATAGTGGATTGCGCGACCCAGCACATCAAATTCCTTTTACAACCTCCACAAAATTAACTCCAAATGGATTGTACACCTAATGTTAAATGCTAAGGACAGAATTTATAGAAACTAGGGCTTTCCAAGTTTAGCATCCCGCCAAGGATGTTTCTACACACAAGCCACTGTTCTAAATGCTCTGGGCAGATGCAGCTCCCATAGTGAAGTAATTCAGAGGCTACCACTGCATCCAGCAAGTGGCTAGGACAAAGGACCTCAGAGGTGGCAACATCTGGCTGCTAGTTCCCCACCCCCACCCCTGTCCTCCAGCCGCGGGAAAGACCCACCATACCAGCTCCAGATGCTCAGCCCCCTGTTTCTCCTGTTGTTGGCAGTGATCTGTATTCACCATGTCCCAAGTTCTGAGCTTGCCTGAGGGGCCTCACAGCACACAACAGCAGAGTTCAGAGCACAATACAAGCAATTATTCAAGCCTGCTGAGCTACTAAGCAAAAAAAAAAAAAATGTTACTAATGTTCTGAGTATTCAAGAGGATTTAGATAGGCATTTGGAACAACAGATTGATGCTCTTTATGAAACTATTTAAATTATTGGAGAGGAGGTTCAGAGTTTAACAGTAACAAGCTATCTTGAGTTTCATGCTAAATACCAGTGGATTTGTGTTACTTCTAAAATTTACAATGACAGTCACTATAATTGGGAAAAAGTTCAAAGACATTTGCAGGGTATTTGGCATAATTCCAACATCTCTCTGGATGTTTTAGTTTTGCTTACTGAGATTATAAATTTAAAGAATGCTGCTCTGCTGAGCTTTGATGCTGCAGATACTGCTGATAAAATTATTTGTGACTTGAGGTCAGTATTTCCATCTTGGTCAAGTTTCAAGAATGGCATATATAGCTTGATCATGCTAGCACTTCTTGTCCTGGGAATACTTTTATTCCTGCCCATGTGATTAAACTTGCCTTTAACAACATCAACATGTTGACAGCCAAAATACATGGCTTGAAACTAAAAATGAACCCCCAGACAGAGTTATTAACAGGCTGGCAGCCAATGACAGGTAAGTTCTGCACAGAGTCTTACTAACCTAAGACAGAATAGAATTGCTTTTGATAATGCATATTCCACAATGGGTAAGGAAGGCAGTCTTGTCAGAACCCCTAAGGCAGGTACAGTCTTGTTTATGAAATAACAAAGGGAGAGATGTGGAGAGCTTTGGGGACCACTTGGCAGGAATCTGACATTGGCCAAGGACAAAGAAATGGGCTTTCAGGCAGGAATCTGACATTAGACCATGACAAGGAAATAAACTCAGGCAGGAATCTAATTTTAGGCTAGAACAGGGAAGAAAGTTCAGGTAGGAATCCAATTTTAGGCTAGAACAAAGTAATAGGCTTCAGGAAAGAATATGACTTTGAGCCAGGACAGGGAAGTAGGCTCAGATATCTTGGTCATCCTGATAAGCTCCTAAAAACAGTGATCATGGGACTTTGCTTATTGCCTTGCTTATTGACTATTTGTGTTTATTGTACTGTTTACCCTTATTGCTTGCATGTAATTAAAACTGTATAAAAGCAGATTGGGAAAAAAATAAACCTGCCTTCACTCTCAGAGCTAGCTGGGGTCATGCTACATTGTCTAATTGTCCTTTTTCTTTTTAACCCTCATTCCTGCACTGGAGGACTTGTTAACTAAGCTAGCTTGGTCAATGGGTATTAAGAAATCAACCAACTAACACCAGTCCAGCCTCAGTGAGAGTCAGGTCAGCCAGTGCTACCATTATTCTTGTTCCCTGGCCTTAAAGAGTCTTTAGTTTAACTGTTAAGAGTGTACCTTTTCTGAACTATGAATTGTTCCCTAAGATTTTCTACATCAGAGCCAATAGCAAAAACATCTTAATCTAGCTTCATCAATAATTTTTCCAAATGCTTTCTAAGGGTGGTTGGTGGTCATTGATGACAAGCTACATTTCCAAGTTCTTTCCTAGTGTGGTGATTGAATCATTAATCTGCTCCAGCAGCAATGTCTGAAAGAGGTCAAGCATTATTGTGAGTGCCAGTGATACTTCCCAGAAAGGAACTAGAAGCCCCTTAGAATTTTCATACAATTCTTATATTAAGAGGGGTGTGAAGGCAACAAGCAGAGCAGAACTGCATAACAGCTCAGAACACTTAGTCTTCTGAGAAAGCCTCTCCTAGTGAATTCTATGAGTTCTGAAGCTCTGTCACCCCTCCTTCATGGCCCTAGGCAATTTAATCACTTTACCATCCAATTATGGCCCTCTCCCTCCTCTCCTCCCAGTCCCATCCTCCCACCACCCCAACAAAGGTGATTTTGACCATCTTTATTTCAGCAATAGAGAAATAATTGAAGACTTACTGTAGACATTAGAATAAACATAACACTTTTCTTAATTTGGTAAAGAAATTTTAATTTTTCTCAGAATATGTTAAAGAACAACTTAATATGGGACTTCCAAATCAAGGAAATGTCTTTAAAGTAGATACTATTTTTATTTTTAACACTTTCTATGTGTTTTCAGTAATATATTAATTAATTCATATTTTATTAGCATATACCAATTAGACAAGTTAATGGTTTTCACTAAGACATTTTCATACATGTATACAATGTGCCTTCTTTATATCCCACATAACCCTCCCTT
Organism: Mastomys coucha; assembly: GCF_008632895.1. NCBI lineage: Eukaryota > Metazoa > Chordata > Mammalia > Rodentia > Muridae > Mastomys > Mastomys coucha. The sequence continues at coordinate 118,441,535 of NW_022196911.1, read as the reverse complement.
CCCTCTCACTCCTACCCCTGCTTCTTCTTACCCCACAATCCCCCTTCTAATTTCATTTCTCTTTTTCTACTGACTAGTCTTAATTAGTGCATTTTGTAATCAGACTGAATTCAGGCCATCAGGAATTATATAACTAGTTAGGGTTATTTGTTACTGTATATTCAAACAAACTTTCAAAAAAAGGTTAAGAATACTGGAATAAAAATTAGGCCATGGGCAGCCCCAAAAAACATAACAAGGAACATAATCTTAAAAAATGTCCTGAAAATGTAAGCTTTAGCTGCAGATAAAACACACACCCCTATTATTGTTGAAATTGCGCTTTGTAACACTGGATAACCTAACATATATAATGCCTCAATAGACTTTTTGTTGACTGAAGGCTCGGTACTGGAAACAAATGCATAGGAGATGTGTGCAGAAAAATCAAAAGAAAACCCTATACAAATAACAAGATTAATCATGGATATGGAATCAAGATTAACATTCCAGAATGCCATGAAACCTGTCACTCCCACAATCACAGAAGCAATAGCAAAAGTGACCCACAGGGAACACACTGGATGAGGAATTAACAATAAGGAAACAATGAACATAGCTGTTGATGCAATCATGACATTTCGAACAGTGTTTTCTATTATTGCAGCATACTGATCAAAATATATGAATGCCGAATTATATACCATTAAGGGAACTTCACAGTTTTCAGCTATAGCTCGTAACTTTAGTAACATTCTCTTCTTATTGCTTGAGGATGAAACATCTACAATCTGGATAAAGCCTCGGGAAGAAGTGATTTCATTTGATGAGGAGATATTAATATCATATGTAAACATGGGGAAAATTTGTAAAAAGCCTGCAATATTATTCATAAAGGTATTCTTGTCATTAGGATTATTTCCACTGTTATTCATATATTGCATATATGCCTCCAACCAAAACTCTGTGAGATTTTTATCTACATACTCATTTTGTTCAAATTGTGTCATACATTTGTCCAGTTTCTGTCTTATATCATTATCCCAGTAGTTAACAGATTCAGTAACAATGACCATAACCCTTGGACCATAATCTGAAAAGTAATCTTCCTCTACATTAAAGTAGGGTGTGATATAGGAATCATCACTTGCCAGATTCCGAAGATCTAACCCTTCTTGCACTTGGAAACACCCATATATACTGCTTATGATGTAGAAAATGTATATCAGTACCACAATAAACTTGGCTTTGGAAGTTGTGAGAAAAGGACCAAAATAGTCTCTAAAGAACAAATTCATTGGATGGTTATCTTCTCCATGTTCATCTGGCATTGAACCGAATGGGACACAGCAGGACTTTTTAAATGAGGAATATTTTTGGTTTGGCTTTTCCAACCAGCGGGACAATGCAACTTCTCTTTTACCATCCAGAGCCATAATTGCTCCAAAACAGGTGATACTATAAAAATAGCAAAAGAGCAGTGTTGTTCCTGTATAGATGCAAAAATACTGTACAGATCTGAAAGAGCTGGTGATTCCTGTATAGAAAGCAAGGACATTGGTGATGGTGGTGATTGTAATGGACACTGCCACCTTTGAATATGAATCGGAGAGGCGATCTTTTACACTTTCCGAGAGTCTGGTCTTCTGCCAGGCAGAAATCATGATAAACATGTCATCAACACCAACACCTGGAACAAAAGAACAGGTCTTCAAGTTTATTAATAATAAACAAGTTAAAACACTGAACATTTTCAATTGTTCGTCTTGCAAATGTCTGCTTGAACACTGTTTGCTCAGGCTGTTTCTGAATTTATATCCGAATTTCTCACTCATTCCTCTGTAATAAGTCTTAGTCACATACCTGTTGCTTATGCACAGCACACTCTACTGTTTAACCAGGGTGTCTTCATGATAAAATGAGGACACCTACCTGATGTCCATTACATACTAGTTGAAGCAGCATCAGCAGTCTATCTTTGATCACATGAACCATTTCAACCAGATTACAAATACATCTATCAAACATTCTGTTACTTGAAATGCAAACTGGTAAGTGTGATTATAGGTAGTATCAGGCCATGTTTTTAAAAAAGCCATTTGGTTTAAAGCACCTACAGAAATACACCCAAGCATACACACAAATCTAGTATGCCCATGTTGCAGGAAATATTGAAAAAAATCTGCAGCCAGGCATGGTGATGCTCGCCTTTAATATCAGCACTTGGGAGGCAGAGGCAGGTGGATTTCTGAGTTCAAGACCAGCCTGGTCTACAGAGTGAGTTCCAGGACAGCCAGGGCTACACAAAGAAACCCTGTCTCAAAAAAAACAAAACAAAAGTCTGCAAGTTCCCGTGCGACTTTCTGCCTGCCAGTCTCACCACCTTTGCCTCTTGACTTTCCCATCAGCAGTCTTCTCCACTTAGCTTGCCTAGGAGCCACCTGTACCTTCTCAGCCATCCACTCCCTGTGGTCGGCAGTCCCAAATTCCAGTAACTCAGTAAATTAAAACTCTAGAAGCTTATAATTAATCAGTCAGATTTATATATCAATAGATTCTCAATTCACAAGATGCCCACACAATAATTTTAGAGCCAATTGATGATACAAGCTGCCCACCTAGATTAGACAAATTATCTCAATTATCCTATCCCTATATGATATCTACCTGTGGCTATTCCAAGCCACTCAGAATCTGAATCATCCTGTTTATCCTCCATCTTCCTCCCCTTCTTTCTCCTGTGTTGCTCCCTATCTCTGCAACTCTTAGCTCCACCTCCCTTTTCCCTGCCAATCACAGGCTTCTTGTTGTATTAATATTTAAATTAATCAGACAGGGAAAATTCTGCTACATCCCCACTGGTCTCTATTTGACAACCAGCATGTGGTTTCACTGGTCCTGAGATGAGAGGGGTGTGCAAAACTGAAATCTTCAGAATCCTTTCCATGATGCAATTTCATGATTGGCTTGAAACAGAACTGAAATGTTTGAGAGCTTTGATGTTACTAATGTCAAAAAAGAATGGAGACAGAAAAGGAAGGAGACTAGAGTCCAATCCTATTGGCAATGAATTCACTTTAGACTACAGTTGGGACTGCTTGCACTTGTGTGTGCTTTAATTCATATGTTTCTTTTACAGTAAATCTTGGAACTGTAATGCTGATCTCTACTTCTTTTTCATAGATTACAAGTTAAGGTGGGAGAATAGTGGGAATCACCAGCTGGCCTATAGTTCAGATATTCATGTACATGACTGAGGTAGAAAGATCCAAAACTTGCACAAAGACAGAGGGATCGTCATAGTCTGAATTGTGACACCCCAGGATTAGCAGCTCTGAAGTCTCCAGCTGAACAAAGGAAACAATTAGAGACACTGAGGACCAAGCATGGAATGCATTGGTCTCTTACATGTTTAAGAAATGACTTTATTACTTATGGAATTTTATTCAGAAATTCTCCTCACAGTTTTTGTTTGTTTGTTTGTTTGTTTGGTTTGGTTTGGTTTGGTTTGGTTTTTCGAGACAGGGTTTCTCTGTGTAGCCCTGGCTGTCCTGGAACTCACTTTGTAGACCAGGCTGACCTCAAACTCAGAAATCCACCTGCCTCTGCCTTCTAAGGGCTGGAATTAAAGACATGTGCCACCATTGCCCAGCCTCCTCACAGTTCTTAAGTTGCTGAAATGCATATACAAATGTATACACACACTCCTGTGAATACAAACTGAATTTGTACAAACAAACTCACTGTACTGTGAATACAGTGAATACAGACTGACTTGCAGTAAACACATCTCCCTTAACTATAGTTATTGATGACTGTGTGAAAAGAGAAACTCTTGAACTGTATGGAAGCATCACGTGTCAATAAAAAAAAAAACCTATGGCCAATGAGTTGAGGCAGGAAATAGGAAATCCTTATAATCCAGCAGAGAGGATTATGGGATTCTGGGAAATAGTCAGGCGTGGGAGATTCCAAACACTGGAAGATTCTGAACACTGGAAGAAACACATAAACCTGAGAAGTAACTAACCATTGGTAGAAAGTAGACTAGAATAAACTAGATTATTGAGATATGAGCTACTTAGGGAAGAGAGCCAAAGCTTATGGCCTAAGCATTTATTCATGAAATATTAAGTCTCAGAGTCATTACTTCAGGGAACAAAGTGGCTAGGAGGAAAACCACCAACTATAACTGTGGGCACACTAGCTGAGTATATGAACATGAGGGTGTACTCTGAAAAGCAGGATTAAATTGATGTACAATATAAACCCATTATCTAAGGGAAAATATTTCTCTCAATTGCATAGTTTGATGTGTGTACGTGCATGTATGCTTACTCTTAAATTCTAAAGACAGCATAAAAAACCCTATAATCTGCCTTTCAAGGATAACCCTGAAAAAACACTTTTTAAAATCTCATCTAGAATTTATTCTATGTAAGTATTTTATTTTTGTTTAGCTTTTATTCTTTGTTTTATGTCATGCATCCCTTTCTTGCTCATCTCCCCATTCCCTCATATCTGCCCTTTGGCCTTTCAACTCCCCTTCAAAAAACACACAAAACCCACAAATCATAGAAAACATATCATCATGGAATCTGTAGTGTGTTACAATATGTCTCACAATATATCCCTCTGTCCACACATTTTCACTTTTAAACTTTCATTGCAACAAGTCATTGGTCTAGTTTGAGATCTCTGGCTCCTGTAACACAATCAATACTCGATTCTCACAAGGCTTCCTCCTAGTTATCCTGTTGTTGCCCTGTATCATGGAAATCCTGCAGCTTTGGATCAGCGAGACTGGCACTTTCAGACATCCCAACCATTTATTCATGATATTGATTTGGAGGTGTGTCAACTCAGAGCCTTGGGTAGTAGCTGAGCTGGTCAGTGTGCCAGCTCTTCCTTATCCACACCACCAGGGTGAGCTCTCCAGCACTGCTCCTGCTAGGCCTCCAATGCTATATCAAATAGTAGACAGGGTCAGTTCTCTTGTTCATATGCCCTTGAGGCTGGCTCACCTGCACTCATGACTCCAGGGCCAGCTCCATTGTGCTGCCCAATGAAGGCACAGGCCTACTCTCCCAAGTGCTGCAGCCTGTGAGGAGCTGGACCAGCTCTCTGGCTCCCAAACCCTCAGGTTTGGCTCATCTGTGCCCTTACCATCAGGGCCAGCTTCACTGAGCTGCCCAGGCAAGGCACAGGGCCCAGTCACCTAAGTGCCAAAGCTGGTGAGGAGCAGGGCTAGCTCTCCCACACTCATAAGCCTGTGGGTAGCTTTTGCTACTGTGGAAGGTAGAATAGGGTTGGGTGGGAAGGATATCACCTCTGTGCCTGTGCCACTCCACAGCAGATGTGTCCCTAGGGTCAGCTCTCTCACACTCATACCCTTGGGGCCAGCTCACCCAAACCCCTGCTATTAGAGCCAGCTCCACTGTGCTGCCTGGGTGAGGTACCCTGCAGGCCTACTCTCCCAAGTGCTGCAGCTGGTGAGAGATGGGACCAGCTATCCAGAACACTGCAGCCAGTGAGGGTCAGGGCCACTTTTGCATAGCCCCTGCACATCCATGTAGCCCCCAGTGGCTGCCATGACTAGGGACATCCCCATGTTCTATAGCTGTAATATGAGCCATGAACATTAACACTGACCCCTGCTGCGCATAAGCAAGCACCCAGACATGGCCCTCAGCAGCAGCTTGGGCTGGGACTTCACCACAGCCCCTGATGGCAGGGCTGGCCACTCCCAACAGACTACTCCTCTCCACCCTCAATCTCCAGATCCACTTCTCTTCATAATGCTCAAGCTGCTCCACTTCAGTGTCTCATCTGTCCACCACACACTTGCACATGGTGGTGGCACTGCTACAGGCTGGACACATGGCTGGCGAGCCCTTGGGTGACATCCTCCAGCAAGTAAATGTCTATGGCCTGCCTGTGAGGCGCACCAGAGTGCAGGTCTTTGGATGGCATGACTGAATGCAGGTCTCCGTCTTCCTCCTTCCACTCTGCTGCCTGGATTTGATTTGAATTTTATAAGTCCTAGACATAAAACATCTTTGGCCACCAAGCGAGGCATCAGGCTATGATGAACAAAGGCCTGCCGTCTGCTCTGCCTCTGACTGATCTAAGACCACCACCACCACCACCGAGGTACCTCTTTGCTCATTGCTGGAGGGGGGGAGAGTTATCTTGTTTTATAATGAGTAATTTTCATTTAATTATATTTGTATTTTTTAAAGGTCAAATATGGTTTCAATGTTTTAATATGTTTGATTTGACAAATTCCATATTGATGTGGGATCAAGTTGCTTTCAATATTTTCTTATTCAAAACATACCAAAATAAACCTATTTATTCTATTTATGATCAATTACATTTACCAGATAAATTTTATAGAAGTGAAATTCCTTGTCTATAGCCCTCACTTTTTAAGTTCTTTGATTTGCTACAAACTTGGGGGAATGCAAACCAATTTATACTTTTCCTACAGCAGAATCTAGAGAGTGCTCATTTATATCAACATTCCAAAATGATCTCACTAGTATTGATTAATCAAGAAAAAATAACACTTTTTTTGTTTTCATTTTGATTTCTAGATTAATGTGTATCCCTTGATACAAAATATTTCTTCTTGTATTTTCAGGGTTTCTATTTTGTTTTCTATGTGTGAACTAATGGCCATATTTCTTTCCTCTATTTGTCTAGGGTATTATATTTTTCCAACTATGAAGACAGATAATTTGTTCTTTCTGTTGTTTGAACCAGCTAAACAAAATGCATTCTCTTATCTACTGAACATATCTACAGATTTAACACAGCTTCATAATTTTTTTACTCACCAAGAATAAGAAATGGTGAATTTGCAACTATGATCACAAATGGGACCCCAATGTGCAGCATCAGGCCAAAGCCACTCACCACTGACATGGCGACGGAAAACACTCCGAAGACTGCAACCCACATTTTGTTCCTTATACAGTCCAGCCTGTTAATTTAGAGGGAAAGATAAGAACTTATGATAGTAGCTTCTAATATTGAAATCCTACTCATTGGTTGTTGACTTAAGACACCTAGGCAGAAGCCTCTGGACTGACAATTTCCATATCTGTCTGCTGGAGACCTTAAACTAACAGAAACCATTACATTGACAACTCACAGAAATAGAGGGAACAATAAAGTCAGGAATCTATAAACATTCCTGGGTGATTCTTATGTAACTTTTTGAGCACTAATCCACTGACTACCATTTCAGAATAGAAATTTGCTAAGCACTACGAATGGTTAACTCTGACTTTCAGAAGGGTATGGATGAAGCACAGCATGTAATAGGTGGTGGCTTGGTTAATTTGTTACTATGGCAAAATATGTGTGGCTGGATACAAAAAGAAAAACATTTACTTAAGTTCACAATTCTGAAAGTTCAATAGGATGATATAGGATCTTTACAAGGGCTTCTTTCACTGTGTTATAACATGTGTTATAGCATGTCATTGTGGTGGGAGTGCTTAAGAGATTAAAAACAAAAGGAAATATAGGAAAATTGATAGATTTAAGATCCAGGATTTAGGATGTTGCTGTTTTCATAACAACTTCCTGTTTTGGGAAATAATGGGGGTCCCATAAGACAAAAAGAGGGCGGCATCCCCAGTGATCTATCGATTTTGATAGATCTTGCTTCTAAAAAATCTCCTAATATCACAATACTGAAAACCAAGTTTCCAAAACATGAACCAGGACTCATTCAAACCACAGCCAAGGACAAACTTTGAAATGCAGCAGGTTTCCAGTTTTTTATTCACCTAACCCCTAATTTCAACTAGATATAAACATAGTATAAATAGTTTGCAATTTCAAATTAGTTCAGTGAGTGCTGTGGCTAAAAGTATAAAAACATTGTTTTAAATGATTTTCGTGATGTTTATGTACTTACTGCTGTGGGCTCTATAGAAAGGTTGGTAATTTGAAAAAAGAAAAAATTGAACACAATACATTCTGAATAACCAATCTATTTTCTGGTCAGGACAACAGAAAAGAACATAAATACAAGACATGTTTAAAGATTGATATTATGCCTTATCACCCCACTGGCCACAATACACTTTTTAAATTTTTAGGTTTATTTCCTTCTGTGTGTTTTTTGCTTGCATATATGTATAGGCATAACATCCACACTTGGTCTCACAGAAGTCAGATTAAGATGTCTTATTATAAGCCACCAGTTGAGTTGTGGGAACTGAGCATGGCTCCTCTGCATGAGCAAACACAAAGACTCTTAAACCATCTCTCTACCCTAACAGTATATTTTAAAATCTTGGCAATACACTCCAGGTTTTAGGCTTTTGAAACTAGAAATTGTTTCAAAACAATGACCGATACTTACACTTACAAATATATTATAGGGAAAAGAAAACAGGTTAGGACCCTAAATGTGAGGATGAAAACTAGGAATGCAATGACATTGATCACATTCAAAAAGGTAAAGTTTTGGGTTTTTTTTTTTGTTTGTTTTTTGTTTTTGTTTGTTTGTTTTGTTTGTTTGTTTGTTTTACCTGTTCTCATTCCAGGAAGGAGGAGGCAGCTCCGGAAACAGCTGGGAAAGCAAAGCCTTGCAAGATTCTCATAGACCCTGCTAGGAGAGGAGACTGAATAGCCAAGCCACTGAAAAATCCTCAGTCTATCCAGCTAAGTGTTACAGAGCTCTAGGGATGTGTCTTTCATTAAGTCATCACCCATGTTAAGCTGTGCTCCCTGGTGATGCAGATATTTTTTTTTTTGAGTCATCCCTGCTCCTATAAGTATCCCTAACCCATACTCCTGTTAGGAATCCCATTTAAAAACTCGTTAGGTCAGCAAACTAACTCTGTTGCAATCATTACTTTGATCTGTTGTGAGTTCCCTTTCTGGGTGAATAGATATGTGTTGTGTCTTCCCAAGAAAAGAATGTCATACGATAACCACAAATGATGTTTCAGCTAACAATGTTATTTGGGGGCAGTGTAAAATGCATGATCACTAGGAGTTCCAGAAAATTAAAGTGAGGCTGAAAACATGTCACCTAGTGAGTGAACAGGCAAATATGAAGGAAAATAGAAACTACCACAGAATAACCTTCAAGAAAACATAGTGAAGGGCTTAATAGTTATTCAGACCTCAAAAAACCTCTTTCTTAAAGAAGTTAGAAAAGATACTGGAGAAATGGCTCAGCAGTTAAGAGCACTGGCCACTCTTCCAGTGGTCCAGGGCTTGGTTCCCAGCATCCATATAGTGGTTCATCATTAGGTGATTCACCACCATCTTCTGTCCTCCATGTACCAATAATGTGTGCAGCACATTGGGATACATGCAGGCAAAACACATACACGAAATAAAAAAATTCTTTTAAAATTCAATAATTTGTTTCATCAATATATTTATTTAAATATTTATCTTTTATCCAATATGCCTCTTCTCATTCTTTTATTTACGTCTCAAGCACTGCCCTCCTCCTGGTCCCTCCCCTAGTAAGAATCTCCCCCTTCCCCCTCCCCTTCTCCTCTGAGAGGGTGGGAGTCCCCCTGGATATAACCCCACCTGGCATGTCAAGTCTCTACCAGATTAGACACATCCTCTCTCACTAATGCCAGACAAGGCAACCCTGTTGGGGAATGAATACCATAGTCAGGCTACAGCTTTAGGGAAAGCCTCTGCTCTAGTTATGAGGGGCCCACAGGGAGACTGAGCTGTACATCTGCTGCATTTGTGCCAGGAACCTCATTCTAGTCCATATGTGTTCTTTGGTTAATGACTCAGTTTCTGAGAGCTCCCAGAGGTCCAGGTTAGTTGACTCTGTTGGTCCTCCCAGAAATAAACCCACATACCTATTGTCTTAGTCAGGGTTTCTATTTCTGCTCAAACATCACGATCAAGAAGCAAGTTGGGGAGGGAAGGGTTTATTCAACTTACTTCCATATTGCTGTTTATCACCAAAGGAAGTCAGGACTGGAACTCAAGCAGGTCAGGAAGCAGGAGCTGATGCAGAGGCCATGGAGAGATGTTCCTTACTGGCTTGCTTCTCTTGGCTTGCTCAGCCTGCTCTCTTACAGAACCCAAGACTTCCAGTCCAGGGATGGCACCACCCACAAGGGGCCCTACCTCCTTGATCACTAATTGAGAAAATGACTCACAGCTGGGTCTCATGGAGGTACTTCCCCAACTGAAGCTCCTTTCTCTGTGATAACTGTGTCAAGTTGACACACAAAACCAGCCAGTACACCTATAGATACTTGATTTTTGACAAAGAAGCCAAAATCATGCAATGGAAAAAATAAATCATCTTCAACAAATGGTGCTGGTCTAGCTGGATGTCTGCATGTAGAAGAATGCTCATATACCATATTCATCACCCTGCACAAAACTCAAGTCTAAGTGGATCAACATAAAACTGGATATACTAAATCTCATAGAAGTAAAAGTAGGAAATAGCCTTGAACAAAGGAGACACCATTTCCTGACAGAACATCAATGGCTCAGGCGCTAAGATCAACAATTAATAATGGGGCCAGGTGGTGGTGGTGCACACCTTTAATCCCAGCAATTGGGAGGCAGAGGCAGGCAGATTTCTGAGGTCGAGGCCAGCCTGGTCTACAAAGTTGAGTTCCAGGACAGCCAGGGTTAGACAGAGAAACCCTGTCTCGAGAAAAAAAAAAAAAAAAAAGCAAAACCAAAAAAACAAAAGCAAGAAAGAAACAAACAAAAAACAATTAATAATGGGACCTCATGAAACTGAAGAGCTTCTTGTAAGGTAAAGGACCCTGACAATAGGACAAAACAGCAGCTACAAATCAGGAAAAGATCTTCAGTAACCCTATATCTGGCAGAGGACTAATATGCAAAATACATAAAGGACTCAAGAAGTTAAGACTCCAATAAACCAGATAACCCACTGGGTGGGTGGGTGGGTGGGTGGGGGAGCACCCTCTTAGAGGCAAAGGGGAGGGGGATGGGATGGCAGAGGGGAGACCGGGAAGGGGGGAACAACATTTGAAAAGTAAATAACCAATAAAAGAAAAAAAAGAAAAAAGAAAAATGTGGTATAGAGCTAAACAGAGATAAAAAAATTTTTAAAGAAAATTGAGAAGATCATTGATTCTCCTCCACAGTGTCAAAGAACCACTGAGGCCAAGCAACATCTGCCAAGGTCAGAGTATCTGAAAGGCCACTGTGATGCTGTAAAGATGAAGTCTAGAATGTAATTGAGACCTTAACATGTTGAAGATGCCAAAATCGTGAGACGTATATCAAGGAGAACTGCATATAGAGAATGGAACAAGCCCAAGAGAGGGACTACAGGCAACATAGCTACAATGGCTGAGGCATCTAAGCCCTTGAAACTGAAGTTCCACATACCAGAAATACAAAATGTTGTGTTTGCACTTCTGGGTTTCAGTCTTCCTTTCCTCTACTATGTCCTCACTATGTCCCCATGCCCCCTTTTCAGAAGGGTAATGTGTATTCAATCCCACTTTATAAGGGAAGTCTCTATTTTTTAACAGGGATCACAGTTGAGAAGTTAACTTGAGTCTCAGAGGAGGCTTTGACTTTTAACAGTGCTAAAAGTTAAAACTGTGGGAATTTAAATAAAAGATTTATAATTTTTTATGTATATAATCTTGTACCACAGTTATGGTGATGAGAAGGGATGGTCAGGCTAACTAGAACTGGAGTTACAGGCAGTTGTTGGCCACCATGTGGGGTGCTGGGAACTGAATCCAGGTATTCTGCAAGAACAGCAAGTGCTCTTAACTGCTGAACCATTTATTTAGCTATTACTGTGGGGATGTTTAAAGTTGGACTAGATGCATTTTGCATCATAAGATGGCCATGAGCCCTTTGGGACCAGGGACAGAATGTGTTAGTTTGAATGAAATATGTCCTCCATGGGCTTATGTGTTTGAATACTTGGTCCTTAGTTCCTTAACACTTGGTACTGTTTTGAGGAAGTTATGTAAGCTTTAGGTGGTAGAGCCTGGCTAGAGAAAGTATGTCACTGGGGACCAGCTCTGAGGGTTTGTAGCCTCACTCCACTTCTTGTTGTCTTTGTTTCCTATGTGTGGATGGAATGTGAACAGCCAGCTCCCTGCTCCATGATCAACTGTATCCCTCAAGAAACAAGCCAAGGGAGCTGGAGAGATGGCTCAGTGGTTAAGAGCACTGACTGCTTTTCTGAAAGTTCTGAGTTCAAATCCCAGCAACCACATGGTAGCTCACAACCACCCATAATGAGATCTGATATCCTCTTCTGGTGCATCTGAAGACAGCTACAGTGTATTTAAATATAATAAATAAATCTTAAAAAAAAAAAAAGCCAAAATGAAATCTTTCTCCTTTAAGTGTCTTTTAGTCATGGTTTCTATCTCAACGACAGGAAAGTAACTAATACAACACTGTAACTTGTGGAATGAAGTGACAAGGCAAATATATGACAATAGATTCCTACTTTTTTTAAAAGAGAAAAAATCAATTTAATAATTTGAAATCTGTAAAACTAGGAAAGAAAATAAAAACTAAAGCTGACAGACATTTCTTCATCTTTTCTGCTTTCTATAACAAATGCCTTAGACCAAGTAACCTATAAAGAACAGAAGGGAAAAGTTGGCAAAATCAGAGGTATGAAGTAGACTAAAGTTTGTCTGGGTCTCTAGGAGAGGGATAAGCAGGTTAATGCATAATGAATATAGAGTATCTATTAATAGTGATGGAAAAAACTTGTGAAGCAGATAGTTGAGTTGGATAAATAGTATGGATATAATTAATATTACCAAATTATTCACTTAGAATGAAATATTACAAAGTATATATGTTCTATCACAATATTACTATGAAGTAAGAAGTTTAAAAAAAAAGTTAACAGTTTTACCTGGAGCATGATACAATTGCAAATAGTATGATTAAAATGTATGCCAGGTGAAACAGGGGGATCACGGTCTTGGAGGTTGCCTCAAACTCCAGCTGTCTGGAAAGGGATGTAAAGTAGACCACCTGCAACGAAAAACATGCCCAGGGAATAAATCCAGATTATAGGTTGTGTCAAAAGTACAAACACTACTGGATGCATCAGCTTGTTGATGGGCACACTGTGGAAAGTGGGATATTTGCTTCTACACATAAAATCTGCAGCATGCTTTCCGATGTTTCCTTTAAAATGCAAACCCAAAACTGAGTTTTATACACAACTGTGAAACCTGTCCTCCTTAACAACTGTGGAAAGTGTGGCATTTTATAAATCTTGTTAGATTGCTATCTTCTCATATTTTAATATCAGTATCTCATTAGGAAACACTTGGCCTTCCAGTAAATATTCACTTTCACTGGAGTTATATATTGAAATTGCTGGCCCAGAAATTTATCAGACAACATGTACTTTAACACTAAACTAGGTTCCTTATCTATAATTACCCTAAAAAAGGCTGAGCTAACTATCTGTCTTCTAATATAGCATGACAGACCGTGAAAGTTTTGTCTTATTTTCACTAGATACAAACAGGCTTTAAGGACTCCAAGGAACAAGAGGAGGGAGTCACTAAAAGAAATAATTTTCAAGTGACTTAATTAGAAAACCAAACCCTACACCAAATGTGAAACTTAGTTTCTATACTAAACGGAATTATCGACACAGGATTTGTGTATAGACCAGAATGATGCCAAAACATTTATGATCTGTGGCGTCATCCATGCTACAATAGGTTTTCACTCTAAGCACTCCATTGAGCATTCCCAGCTTTAATTCAAGGATCATTTTATCTCTACCCTTATTGGGCTCCCTTGCAAACCCTAGCCTCCAGAATACCTCTATCTCTTCCAGGGCCAGACCGCTCTTCATGTCATTAAAATGGTCAAGAAAGTGAGTCAGCCATGCCTGGCTATGTTCACTGTCCTCAGGGTCCTCCGTCTTGAGGTAGTACAGCAGTCTCATCGCTCTGGACTCCACTAGGCGTTGACTTCTTCCTGTCGTTTGGCCCAAAACATTTCCCCCAAAGAAACCCGCTAAGTAGATGAGCTGGGTGGACGTGTTGTGGATAGGGAAGGTGAGGTCCGACAGATTCAGCGACGAGTTTTGCTGCCAGGAATACAGCAGAGGGTTGGGCGGCACGCACAGCGTCTTGTACTTGGCACACACCTCTTGGTATAGGATCTGTGTTCCATTTTCCTGGACAACTTTCAGCGCCTGCACCGCTTGGTCCAGCCTGCTCACCTCTTTGAATGTTTCCGGCTCCAGCAGTGAGTCGGAGAGGGACACCACCAAGATGGATGCGAAGTTGGTCTCGGAGCTGGTCCTGGAGGCAGAGAAGCGGTAAGTGTCATTGGTACTGAAATGACCCTGCACAAAACGCCGCTCTGCCTTGGCCGGGCTGCCAATTGGTGTGTACTGCTCCTCCAGGTTCTCCTTTTCCTTGGGTAGGAAAATGAGGCCGGTGCCCAGCGAGGCCGTCAGCAGTGCAGGCCCAAGCAAAAACAGCCAGGGGTTCGCGCCCACTATGGCGCCAAAGCGCTGGAAGCAGCGTGACAGCGGTGCTTCCAAGCAGTCGGTGTGGCAGCGACGTGGCGGAGGTGCCTCCTGACCCAGCGGCGGCAGGCGCTCCGATGGCGGCCCGGTGGTCCAGCTAGGGCTCGCCTCATCAGGTGGCACAGCTTCCAGTTGGCCTTCCAATGGTTCCTCCCGCTGCTCCTCCTCTCCAGGCGCCACCTTAGACGGTGACTCCTCCTGCTCCTCCTCCCCTGGCGCCACCTTGGAGGAGATCATGTCGCCTACAACTGTCCAGAGGAGCTGCTGCGGAGCTGTTTTCACCCCAACGGTACGGGAGCGGGGACCGTTGGTTGCTCATGTGCCCGGATGCTGGAGGCATCGGTTGGGAGCACGTGGGCGAGGCGACCTTCCTGGTCCGGGTCTGTTCCAGGGTTAGAGTTAGTACCATCCTCCTTGTCACAGAGCATCTCCTCAAGATCCTGTGGAGCATCCCTTTACCCCTGTACTTACCAGAGCCCTCAGTGGGAGCATAAATTTAACCTTTCTAGTTTGGCGTCCCAGTGGCTGGAACAACTTCACATTTACTTTGTTGTCATGTGCACCTACTAGACTGTCAGAACTCTGAGGCTGAGGATTATTATATCTAGTTTTGCTAACAAATTTAAATGCCAACCAGAGGAACATAGGCATTTCTTAAAGGAAATACTGCTCATACTACTTAAACAGTTATGTATCAATCTAAAGTTTACAGTTTCCAATCCAAATGAAAAGTGTACCAAGACAGATTTGGGGATCATTATGAATTAGCATCCAAAGAAGGACGTGTAGCAGATTACTGCTTCCAGTTATTTCCTCGGCAGCCAAGTAAAATGCCTGCAACCAGATAGCGTTTACTGGAGACTGGTTAAGACCACTTAACAAAGTTTTCCCCAAATGTTTTACTTGTGTGTTTGTAGAGTCTATGAAACAGAACAAGTTGCTTTCACTACAGCAGAAGATAGATTCTTTGGTCATTTGCTGAATTACTCTGCCTATCCTGGATGTTTATTCACTCCAAAGTAGGAAAGGCCTAACAGATTAAAGAGTCTGCTCCCTCCATTTTTAGCAGGGGCAACCCACAGACAGCTGCATCACCCAAAAGACCCATCCTCCATAGCCATCGTGCCTCTCACAGTCAGTCCTTGCCTGTCAACATGAAGCTGGGAAGGTTGGCGCATCAGGGAGAGTCAGGGGAGGGTTTTGTGAAATTCCTTCAGAGATCCTGTTAACAACCCAATTACATTCAGAACTAGGTATCTTCTGTATATTTTTATTGATTTTGTTGTCATTACTGTAGGCTAAGATCTCCTGTAGGTCATCACAGCTGTTCTACCACATGGCAGCAGTGGATGTGTTAAGAGGTGTTATCTATCACTTTTGCTTAAACTGGTCAGTTTATGGTTTATCGTAAATTACAGCTGATGCCACATGCAGTGGTTTGCACTAGTAGCCCTAACTATTCAGGAGGTTGGAACATAGATGTAAGTTCAAAGCTAGTTTGGATAAAATAATAGGGCATTGTCTCAAAACAAAATATTGAACCTGAGGAATGGGGCTGTAGTTCAGTGTTAAAGTGTTTGCCTAGCAAGTACAACATCTAGGACGTAATCCCAAGCACCACACACACACACACACACACACACACACACACACAAATGCAGCTGGAAAAATTCTAATAATACATGGACTAACTATTGATCTATCCTTTCATGCTTAGGGATAGAATGGAAGTGATGTTCAGGGAAGCATACCTCATGGTAGCATACAAAGTAAAACAGAACAAAAGGTAAAATGAATAAATTTAATAAGTACAGCATCCAGACATTAGATAATAGCTGCCTTATTGAAAGCAGAAAGTGGGAGGACAGCTTGTGGTGGTTTGAGTATGCCTAGCCAGGGAGCGGCACCATTTGGAAGTATGGCCTTGTTAGAGTAGATGTGGCCTTTTGGAATAGTTCTATCACTGTGTCTGCCCACCACATGGGCTTTAAAACCCTTATCCTAGCTGCCTAGAAGTCAGTCTTGTCCTACTGGTCTGCAATGAAGATGAAGAACTCTCAGCTCCTCCCACACCATGCCCGCCTGCATGCTGCCATACTCCCACCTTGATAATAATGGACTAAACCTCTAAACCTGTAAGCCAGCCTCAATTCAATATTGTCCTTATAAGAGTTGCCTTGGTCATGGTGTCTGTTCACAGCAGGAAAACCCTAACTAAGACACAGCTTTAAGCCTTTTTTTTTTGTTATTTCGTTTTGTTTTTTAAAAGACCTCTTTTTAAAGGAAAAAAAAAAATCACTTATAGGCTATATCAAAACCAGAAAGACAAAACTTCCCTAAAGGAGATTCAAGTTGAATTCCTATTCCTTTCCATAGAAAAGAAATAAAGATTGCAGAACAAGCAAGGGATAAGCCAGGTGGAGAAGATACCAGGAACCCTGAGTATGATGGGTGGTAGGGTACTTACGAAAGCATGGGCAACTCTAAAGCCGTTGTTTTACCAGAAAGTACCACTGAGATTTGGTCTGTTGCTATGTATTATAATGCTAAATACTGGTCCCCTCAGGGATGAGAGTAATGCCATATGAACTTGCTCCTTAATTTAAAACTGTTGGTTGAATAAAGATGCTGACAGCCTATAGCTGGGTAGAAGAGAGGTAGAGAAGGCTTTGGTTCTGGGCCTGGGGTCTGAGGAGACCACAAGGAGAAAAGAGAGAAAAGAGAGAGAGGAGACACCATAGGGTAGATGAGTCATGAAAACATGGCCATGAGGACTGGCCAATTGGAGTTAAGAGCAGCCCAGATGAAACATGGCAAGTTATAACTCAGGGTTATTTATAGGGAAGTAGGAATAATAGCTTACAGGGTTTATATCTGCCCAGCTCTAGTACTTTAAAGGCTTATTATAAATACAAAGGTTTTGTGTCTTTTATCTGGAAACTGAATGATCAAGGGTGGGATAGAAACCCCTGACTGAGATTAAATGCTTACCACCACAAAGTACACTCCAGCATTGTGACAGAATGAAAGCTACATCCCCAAAGCTACCGAACAACCTTCAAACAGTTTGGCTAATCAGTCTCCTCTACATATAGCAAGGTTTTACTACATATATAAAAACTTGTGGAAGTGAGGGTCTTCTTTAACTTCAAAAACTTTCTGGACCTTGCTTTATTTACTTCTTGAGCCTTTCCATAATGAGGATGCTCTCCAGGATTCCTGGCAGGGGATAGGGGTGGTGGATGGTGTGTGTGTGTGTGTGTGTGTGTGTGTGTGTGTGTGTGTGTGTGTGTGCTAGAAAAGTTGCACAAAGCATTGCAAGGATACTAGAGACCATCATTGGAGGACAGCAGTGATATTTTAGACTAAGTCCCAGCTGTAGCCTGTACCCTGAAAGATGACACCACAAATCTTTTTTTTTTTTTTTTTTTTTTTGTGGATGAGAAACTAGCCAGGAAAAAGAATTCTGAGGTAAAAATTCTTATTCTTAGCAAAGGCTGAGGTGAGAAATAAAGTCTTCAGAAATTACATTTTCAGTGAATATTTTCTGACCCAGGATTGTGGCTAGTTTTCTACAGCTTTGGTGAAAAAGAATTAGCTATTATTATTTTTGTTTACATTTCTGTTGACTGCTGTTAGAATTCAAAGCCAAACTTTGTAATTCCACAGCACAAAGTGGGGAAATTAAAAACAAAAAAAGGGTGAAAGAATACAAGGTAGAAAGTAAGAAACTAGAAAAAGGTTATAGCAGTTGGCTAAGAGCAGGCCAGACATCAGCTACTCATCTTTCTGTAGGGGTCCATGAATATTTCCAAAATTTAAAAAGTGGAGCTGGTGATTCTTTTTATAAGGCAACTGATGGCAGGAAACAGTGTGAACTATTTGGTACTGCATAAAGGCTAAATGGCCAGTGAATATTTTTCCACATTCATTGCATTCATAGAGCTTTTTTCCCTCAGAATGAGTTCTCTGATGTTGTATAAGATATGAGACATCAGTGAAGGGCTTCCCCAAATCAATGCAGTCATAGGGTTTCTTTCTGCTATAACTTTCTCTGATATTTAATGAAGGATAAGCAGTCACTGAAAGCTTTTTCACATTCATTGCATTTTATAAGGTCTGTCATCTGTATGAATTATCTGATATTGAATAAAAAATTGTTAGTGAATGATGCACACATACTACATTTATAAGGTTTCTCTCCAATATGAGTTCTCTGATGGTCAGTAGGAGATGAACTATGGCTAAAAGCTCTTCTACAACCATTACATTTATAAGGCTCCTCTCTGCTATTAATTCTTTAATGACAAAGTATGACCTGTCTTTGGATTTTTTGCACATTCACTATGTTTATAAGTTTTCTTTCTAGAATGTATTTGCCTTTTAATAGGACATAGTGGTATCTGAAACTTTTTCAAAACTGTCTAAAACTATGTTGTTTCTCTCCAGAATGAGTAATATGCTGTGAAATAAATTTGAGTAATATGCTATGGAATAAATTTGGACCTTAGAAGAAATTTTCTCTCCAAAGTCACTAAATGTGTACTTTTCTTCAAGGGTATTCCTTATGAGAAACTATCATTTGATAGTTTTTGCCTGAACCTTTTCATGATGAATGATGAAGGTGTTTGTTCAAAAGTAGATTCTAAATTCTTCTCTTTAATATCTTTACTGGTCTTCAAATCAGAAAGGAATAAAAAATAATTTGATGATTATATATGGGAAGGATCCCCAGATGGGGCAGTCTCTGGATTGTCCTTCCTTCAGTCTCTGTTCCACATTTTGTCTCTGCAACTCCTTCCATGGGTATTTTGTTCCCCCTTCTAAGAAGGATGGAAGTATCCACACTTTGGTCTTCCTTCTTCTTGAGTTTCCTGGGGTTTGTGGATTGTATCTTGGATATTCCAAGCTTCTGGACTAGTATCCACTTATCAGTGAGTGCATGCCATGGGTGTTCTTTTGTGATTGGGTTACCTCGCTCAGGATGATATTCTCCAGATCCATCCATTTGCCTAAGAATTTCATAAATTCATTGTTTTTAATAGCTGAAAAGTACTCCATTGTGTAAATGTACCATATTTTCTAAATCTATTCCTCTGTTGAGTGACATCTGGGTTCTTTCCAGCTTCTGGCTATTATAAATAAGGCTCCTATGAACATAGTGGAACATGTTTCCTTATTACATGTTGGAGCATCTTTTGGGCTGGAGAGATGGCTCAGCCATTAAAGGCTAGGCTCACAACCAAAAATAAAAGAGTTCAGTTCCCCTTTTAATTTCTAAGATAGTCTATTCTACTGTCTTCTCCTAACCTTGCTCTCTTCTGCTCTGATGTGATAATGCCTTTTAAAAAAGTTTTTTAAAAGATTTTTTATTGATTTAAGTTTTATTGCATTATGCTGAGAAATGATATATAATTTCAGTTTATCTGAATTTCTCAACATTTAAAGACATATTTTAAGTAAATAAAATTACATCACACTCTTCTTTCCCTTTTGTACCCCAACTTCTCCCAGAGACCCCCATTCAAAATACCTGCAATACCTTTCTTTTTTTTTTTCTGAGACAGGGTTTCTCTGTGTAACCCTGGCTGTCCTGGAACTCACTCTGTAGACCAGACTGGCCTTGAACTCAGAAATCCACCTGCCTCTGCCTCCCAAGTGCTGGGATTAAAGGCATGCGCCACCACCGCCTGGCCATTTTTTTAATTTTGTCATATTCTTTAAAATTTATAAAATTTGTAACAATAAAAATGAGTATTATAAAAGTTGTTTGACATAAAACAACAATCAATTGAACAGTCTTATGTAGATGTTTGTCTACATGCAAACTGAAAATGCATACATTTTACTCAATATAAATTTTAAATGACTCCAAACATATTAACTGTATATATTTGGGGGGGGAGTAAAATCTTTATTAAAGAATAAGTTATTAGGACAAGGAGTAGTATGAATTAATCCAAGGAAAGTATATTTTTGTGTTTTCTTAAAGCAGTTCTGGTCAAAAGTTTGTGCTTCCATCAAATCAATGTTTTTTTACAGCCTAAAACATCTTTCTACTAAAGCAACTTTCTAAGTACTAGCAGCTATTAAACTTACATCTTACATACCAATCCCTGGGAAGCTGGGTTTTTTTTCTAGTCAACAAATATTTGATCCCATTCTATATCTTACTGTCCTAGCCTCTGAAGATCATAAACAAAAAAAGCAAAATGTCCTGTCCTTGTGCAGTCTGATGTATGCATTAGGAACGGGGTACTAGTTTCCTAAGAGGCCAAAAAGGAAAAGGCACACAGTATAACATGTTACATGCATGTGTATCAGTGATACATGATCTTGAGCAAAGTGAAGCACCCTGTGAACAGAAGATACTATTTAAAATAGTGTAGTCCTTGTACAAGTGACATTTCAGTGGACAGGAGTTATTCTCTAAAGAAAAAGAAATAGCTCATTGAAGGATGTTCTGAAAGGAAAGATCCCAGAGGAGAGTAGGAATGAGAGGTTAAAGAACACTGCAATGGAAGACTTCAAGGATTTAGCCTGAGAAAGCAGAATAAGCTGAGAGGCCATTTATGCTGAAATCAAAATGGTAAGTAAGGGACATAAAAGTTTTAAAAAGTCAGGGAAATGTATCCTGAGTTGGATACATGCATCACTGGTAATATATAGAGATATAAAAAGCCACAGAATTCAATGAGGTCACTGAGAAAATATGGTCCCCAGTTGGTAGACTATTTGGGAAAGATTAGGAGGTATGCATGGCCTTGTATGTCATAAGGCACTAAACTTTGAGGTTACAAAAGTTCACACCAGAGCCTGTCTGTCTGTCTGTCTGTCTGCCTGCCTGCCTGCCTGCATCTCTCTCTCTCTCTCTCTCTCTCTCTCTCTCTCTCTCTCTCTCTCTCTCTCTCTCTCTCTCTCTCTCTCTCTCTCTCTCTCTCTCTAAGTTTTCTGCTTGTGGATCATAAGTAAGCTGTCAGCTACTATTCCAGCACTATGCCTGCCTGCTGCCACACTTCCATGATGGGCATGGGCTCACCCTCTGGAACTGCAAACTTCATCACCTCGGTAACTAAGACAACTGCAGAAGAAGTTTTGACAGACAACAAGTGTGAAGCAGGCAGGTATCCACACTCTAAGACAAATTACACATTTGGGTTAGGGCTTAAGTGACTTTTGACATCTCAACATCTGGGAAAAGGTCTCAAGTGTCGGGATAAACTTTAGACTGAACTACATAATTTTAACTAAATTTAATAGTTTAAAAACTAAAAACTACTACACTTTTTGAAAAATTCCATGGATATTTTTTACAAAAAACAAATACCTATCATATATTAGACCATTTACTCCAAACTCCTTCAGTTTCCTTCTGTTTTCAGGATCGTTGGTATCATCACCCCAGCAGAATATGACCAATCCCTTAGCTTTTGCCTCTTGGACATAGGATGGTTTTCTAAGGAGGTCTTCAGTATGGGCATTTATCTGCAAGATATTTTCAAACTGTGCAAAACAAATTGCAATGGGTGTTGTCCGAGATCTGAGGTCCATGAGTTCAGGATAAATATCAGACTTTCCTTGGGTCAAAAATAATATGGGATATTTGTTTTGCTTCTGCCGAACCATTGTACAAATATCTGCATCAAATGAAGAAAATACTGTTCTCCTCTTCCAAAAATTTTCTAAAATCATATCCCCAAACACATTCATATCAAAATATGTTGATAAGTTGCCATCCCATACTCCATCCCTGTTTTGGCAAATTCATTTTATTTCTATATTAAATCCTACATTTTCTGGCAATGATTCTAAAACCATCTTAAGAGAAGGAAATGGCTGGTTTTCAGAAAAGACATTTTCCTCCTCAGACAAAGATTGTCTGTGGTCTTTGGTTTTTAATGCAGTCACATGAGAAAACTTCAATAACTGGAGTTGGTCAAATGTTAACTCTTTTTACTGGACTTTCAAACAGTTCAACTGGATCAGCTTCAACTTTCCTTTTCATAGTCAAACAGCAGGTGAGATCATGATACACCACAGGCACAAAGTCCTTTGAAAGGTGGACATCAAATTCTACAAACACTGCACCATGACTGGCAGCATTTCTTAAAGAAGCGATAGTATTTTCCTGTACTTTAGCTAGCTTGGCAGTCGTTGAGTTCCCTGCACCACGATGTCCAATATCCAATGGTATTCTTGGTTTCCAATACTTCGAAAATGAAGACTGCATAGAACAACTATATCTGGGTAATGGCTTGATGATGATAAAATCAACTCTGACTTTGCCTATAGTCTTTCTGGAATTCCTGCTCATGATGGGAAGAGTAAGGATTCTGGCGCTTCTCCCACTCTAAGCAATGGTAGACGACAGGAGGCATGCTGTGCCCACATGTCCAGGAAGAACATCACCCTCACTGAGATCTTCCTCAAAAAAGTCAAAGATGAGTTCCAGGTTATCTGATTCCATTGTCTGTATGCTGTACTCTGTCCAACGATCCGGCTGTAAGCCATACCCACATTCTGGCTGTGAGTGCCTGCACTTGAATTCATTGTCACTTATTAAGGATATCTCTAGGCTGTTGGACATTTTGTGAAGGACAGTGGGAGATATCTTATCATCATCATCTTCTTCTTCCTTCAGACCCTCTATTGTAAGCTTTACCCTAAATCTAGATTTTTTTTTTGAACTTTTTCTTGGTAATTGAGACAGGCTTCTCAGAAAAATGCAGATGCAATCTTATTTCAGTCTGACATGTAAGCCATCCAGAATCCAGTTTTTCAACACCATTATGGATTCCAAATTGTCCATCGTCAATGATGACTTCACTTTCTAAAGAGGTTATTGATCATGGTTGTAGATGAGTCTCCCACTTGTGAACTATGACTTGACATGGCTCTAGAAAGAAAATACTGTTCTCACCTGGCCTTCTGTAGAAGCTAGAATCTTGAAGAAATAGGTTCCAACAGAAGTGCTGACAAGTAAATGCAAGCAGGAGAAGAATCTGTATATTTTAAAATAATACATTACTACTAGTTTTTTTTAAATGAACATAAATAGATATAGTCTTTTTGTTTGTTTGTTTGTTTGTTTTGTTTTTAGTAGAGCTAGTAGAGCTTAAAATCTTGGCTCTTACTGTGGTACAAGTCCAAAATAAGAACAATTTTTAGACATTGGAGTTCATTGTAATAAGGCTGTACTTCAATGACCTTCATTCACATCATCAAAGGATTTTACCTCCATAGTAGCTAAGCTAAGAGTTGATAGTTCTGCTGGGCCAGGAATGAATTGAAGTCACAATTTTTGCATACAGATTTCTTGCTATGATCAAAGCTATTTGACTTGAGTGAGTGACTTTTTCTCAGCCCACAGAGAACAGGTTACATTCATTTAAGAAATGGTGTGTGTTAGCCGGGTGGAGGTGGTGCATGCTGTTAATCCCAGCACTTGGGAGGCAGAGGCAGGCAGATTTCTGAGTTCGAGGCCAGCCTGGGCTACAGAATGAGTTCCAGGACAGCCAGGGCTATACAGAGAAACCTTGTCTCAGAAAAAACAAAAACAAAAAAAACCAAAACCAAAACAAACAAACAAACAAAAAAAGAAATGGTGTGTGTATTAAGATGGTCTATCTATGAAATCATTCATCAACTGTTTCAATGGTTCTGCTTGAGGGTGGCACAGACATTAGGTAAGAGTAAGAATCTGGTTCATTGGTTGTGATGATTTTGAAAACCATTCATCTCAGAGAAAGAATAACATATAGTCCTCTTCTTCAAAATTGATACAATAGTTACAAACATCAAGCAAAGCATTCAGTCTCACTCTTTGTTGTTCTCTTACAAGCCACCTCCCAAGTTAATTGTCTACATTTCTTTTGGCTGTATAAATACTTTTGAAATATGTAAGCTGTTCTGAAAACCATAGTATAGTGTAAAGACATCAAATAAACAATCCATTAATAGAGAGGCTGAGATAGCAGGAGCATGATTTCAAGACCATTATGTGGTACACAGCAAGACACTGTCACATACAAACAAGCAGAAAGTGTATATGGATTGTACAACATTGGACCTATTTCTCCAATTACCAAATTAGAGAGACTACCAGAAGATAGACAACAAATTTCTAATTCCTCATACTTTTGAATTTCAATTGATTAGGATATGTTGATAATATTAATTTCATATTAAAAGATATTAAGAAAAAGTAATTGTTACTTCCTATTATTTTTGTTGTTAGAAATGGAATTTTGTTTGTGTGGATTAGTTGAAAGATTATTTTCTTGCTTCTTCTAGGGTGTAGCTTTGCTCCTTATGTTGGTGTTTTCCATCTAATACCCTTTATAGGGCTGGATTTGTGGAAAGATATTGTGTAAATTTGGTTTTGTCATGGAATATTTTGTTTTCTTCATATATGGTAATTGAGGGTTTTGCTGGGTATAGTAGCCTGGGCTGGCATTTGTGTTCTTGTAGGGTCTGTATGACATCTGCCCAGGATCTTCTAGCTTTCATAGTCTCTGGTGAGAAGTCTGGTATAATTCTGATAGGCCTGCCTTTATATGTTACTTGACCTTTTTCCTTTACCGCTTTTAAAATTCTTTCTTTGTTTAGTGCATTTGGTATTTTGATTATCATGTGTCAGGAGGAATTTCTTTTCTATTCTAGTCTATTTGGAGTTCAGTAGGCTTCTGGTATGTTCATGGGCATCTCTTTCTTTAGGCTAGGGAAGTTTCTTCTATAATTTTGTTGAAGATATTTGCTGACCCTTTAAGTTGGGAGTCTTCACTCTCTTCTATACCTATTATTCTTTGGTTTGGTCTTTTCATTGTGTCCTGGATTTCCTGGATGTTTTGGGTTAGGAGCTTTTTGCTTTTTGCATTTTCTTTGACTGTTGTGTAAATGTTTTCTATGCTATCTTCTGCTTCTGAGATTCTCTCTTCTATCTCTTGTATTCTGTTGGTGTTGCTTCCATCTACGACTCCTCATCTCTTTCCTAGGTTTTCTAACTCCAGGGTTGCCTTCCTTTGTGATTTCTTTATTGTTTCTCTTTCCATTTTTAGATCCTGGATGGTTTTGTTCATTTCCTTTACCTGTTTTCCTGTAGTTCTTTAAGGGATTGTTGTGTTTCCTCTTTCAGGGCTTCTAGCTGTTTACCTGTGTTCTCCTGTATTTCTTTGAGGGAGTCATTTATGTCCTTTTTAAAGTCCTGTATCATCATCATGAGAAGTGATTTTAAGATCTGAATCTTGCTTTTCCGGTGTGATGGTGAGTCCAGGACTTGCTATGGTGGGAGAATTGGGTTCTGATGATGCCAATTAACCCTGGTTTCTGTTGCTTATTTTCTTATGTTTGCCACCTGCCGTCTGGTTATCTCTAGTGCTACCTGCCCTGGCTAAATCTGATAGGGCCCTGTCCTTCCTGTGATCCTGGTTGTGTCAGATCTCCTCAGTCAAGCTGCCTCTGGGATCCTGTGATTCTGGGCCTGTTAGAGTGCCTGGGAGTAGAGCTTACTCTGGGTATTATGGGACTCACTGCAGAGTTTGTGCCCAAGGTCTGCTAGGGCACCAGCCTAGACGGACAGGAAGCAATCCGTGCCACTGGGCTGTCGGAGTTCCTGTGTGCCTGGGTCCCCCTGTTCACAGTTATTCCCAGTGTTGGGACAAGTGTTGTGTCCTCTTCCTGTTGCTTGTATTTTGATGCTAATTCCGCTGTTACCCAATGCTCATTGGCTTTGCTTTCTTGAATCAATCTCACAGGAGGGTGACTCTTCGATGATCTCTATGAGGACCTTCACTCACTTTTAGTGATAATGCCTTTTAATGAATGCAATTGTTCCTACTCTTTTGTACCTTTTCTAGGAGAATAAAAGAACATAACAGCCATTTTGTTAAAGGAATTGAAGCATCAAAGCTCCTCAAGGATACTTTTTTCTTTTTCTTTTTCTTTTT
>NW_022196911.1:118404604-118415056 GCF_008632895.1 Mastomys coucha | reverse complement strand
TTGCAATAGTTATATTAGCTGGGTAAACATCTGATAACAAGCCTTTACCATTTCTAAGTTGTGCCAACATAACTGGGCCACATCCACATTATCATTGTATGTCCAAGCACTTAGGTGGTGGGTCTTTGTTGTGGATTTGGTCTAATGCTTGTATTATGTTAATTAGTTCCCCCAAATTGCATGAGAATCCTAATGTAAGATACTGAAGGACCCTGCTCCTAGCTGGTTTTGGTTGATAAATAAAGTTGCTGGTGGCCAGTGGCTGGGCAGGAAGACAGAGGCAGGACTTTAGGATTCTTGGGCAAGAGAACAGAGGGAAGAAGAAAATAGGGAAGAAGAAATAGGGCAGCCATGCTGGAAAAGGAGTAGCTGCCATGCCTGAGAAGTAAAGAACAGAAAGACAGCCAACATGTAAGAGCTGGGAAAAAGTGCTCCCTTCCCTCCAGCTGGGTCTAGAGCAGCAAAGATGGAATATAGACTTTAGTAAGTAATAACACAGGAATATCGGAGTAGAGGTGTCAGCCACATGGAGGTTTGGGAGTGGCCCAGCCATTGAAGTGTTTAGGGCATATTAAAATAGAAGGCTACATGTGTGTTTCTTCATTAAGGAATCAAGAACATTGGGGCAGGTAGCAAGGAACATACAGCCACCACCGGATCAATTAGAGAAGAAGTTAATTGGAAACTGCAACAGGTCTTAATTAATTCCCAATTATATTTGCTTTCATTATAAGGAGCTGCTGCCATACATGTGCATTGGTAATCTGTATGACATATTAAATCCTGTCTAAATCAAGAGGCTGCAAACCTCTTTCATTCTCACCAACTCTACTGAGGCCAGTAGTAGATCAACTGGTAATATTAAAAATGTTGTTGTCAGTTACCAATTTTCAAAGGTCTTTATGATAAAAGGTCCTTCAACCACTTTGAGATCTGGTCTATGCCAAACATTGTATTATTCTATTCTGTGGAGCCATTGGTGGGCCATTGAGCAATGCCCATGTCATTAACATTGTGTGTATGAGTGGCATCAAACAAGCCATGTCTCCAGGGAGCATAGCCAGGGACCCATTAAATCTTATACAGATCTACATTTTTCCATTGGATGGTTATAGGAGGCTTCTCTCTCTCTCTCTCTCTCTCTCTCTCTCTCTCTCTCTCTCTCTCTCTCTCTCTCTTCCTTTCTTTCTTTCATTTTTTTCATCTTTAACATGGGCACATTCAATATCAGAGTGGCTATGCTGGATAGTTTTATGTCAACAACACAATTTAATGTCATCTGAGAGGAGAGAACCTCAATTAAGAAAATGACACCATAATATTGGGCTATAGGCAAGACATTTTTTTAAATTAGTGATTGATGGAGGAGGGCTCAGCCTTTTGTGAATGGTGCTGTCCTTTGATTGGTGGTTTGGATTCTATAAGAAAACTGGGCAAGCAATGAAAAGTGAGCCAGTAAGCAGCACCTGTCCATGGCTTCTGCATCAGCTTCTGCCTCCAAGTTTCTGACTTGAGTTTCTGTTCTGATCTCCTTTGATGATGAACAGTAATATGGAAACATAAGCCAAATAAACCCTTTCCTCTCCAAATGAGTGTCCAGTGGTTGATGATTTGTTCTGTGGGAGCTTGGAATATATGAATGTTGAAGACAATGTAGATGAGAGAAGCCTGGGTTATGAAGTTTCAGAAGGACTCTATCAGGGTCATTTGTTATTTTGAATTAAGATTCTGTGGTTTGGGTTAACTGGAGCTGAGGAACCAGCTGTGATTAATAAGAAACCAAAACTAAAGTAAAACCTAGGATTGTTGTACTAAAAATCTTCTGGAAAATGTTTCCTATAGCACACAGATATTGTATTCCGAAAGGATCCAAGGTTGTACCTCATGCTGGCAGATGAGCTTCATAGTTTGAGTCACCCAGGTTGTACTGGTTTTGAAGGCATGAAGGGATATTAGTGAAGGTGCAACCTCAGTGGCAGTTGAAGGTCCACTATTGAAATTGAGGCTTGGTACCATGAAGAGAGCCTATAAGAAGTTATTGGTGAAAGTGCAGCCCAGTTGCAGCAGAATACCCCAGCATTTTGGAGTGGCCGGTACCAGAGGATGACCACCAAGAACAGGATCTATGGAGTAGAGCCAGTTGGAGCTTAGAAGACAAGCTGTGTGTGTTTCAGAGGGTGGATCCAGAGAAGTGACCCAAGCCCCTTGGAGGAGGCCAGAAGATCATGAGTAATTCCCAGACATTGGATGTTGAGTTATTTACATTTTTGAAGCATTGGTTATTGTCTGATTTGATTGTGACTATGCCCTCGTTCTTCCCTCTTAAAGTAAGAAAGTATTTATTATTTTAATTTTATAAGATCCTACAGGACCCTACAGTTGGGAGATTTTGGATTTTAAATGAGATTGGCTATTTTAAAGAGATTGAACTTTTCATGTGTTTGAATTTGTAAAGACTGGGACTTTTAAAGTTATTTATATTTTTAATGTGAGATCTTGAGGAATGATGAAAAGGAAAGGATGAGGCTTAATGGTGATGTGTTTGTGTGTCAAGATGACAATAAGTCAATTATGCTGGATAGTTTTATGTCAATTTGACACAAGCTAAATCATTTGAGAGGAGGGAACCTTAATTAAGAAAATGCCTACATAAGATCAGATCGTAGGAAAGCCTTTAAGGCATTTTCTTAATTAGTGATTGATGGGGGAAGGCCTAGCCCACTATAGATGGTGCCATCCCTAGAATAGTAGTCATGCAACTTGTCTGTCCCCTTTCTGCTTTCCCTCTTCTGGGACTATCCAGACTTTGAAGTTCCAGACCTGAAGATATGATTTTTGAATCTTTTAGAAATGGAGTTCTTTGTCTAAGATCATTGGAGCATATTCAGGGTCCTTCATAAAGTGTTTTTATTTTCCTAAAAGGGAAGCTTTTTTTCACATTAAGCAGATTCTGAATAGGCTACTAATGTGTGGCTGAAGGAAATTATACTTTGGGTCAGTTCCTATGTGCAAGCACTTGGTGCCAGCAGAGTAAATAGCAAGTCCAACTCACAACTACTAATATAAGTAACTACAAGATAATTTTTCCTTTCACTAGATTGTTTCTCCAGCTGCGTACTTTGTTGGGAAAGGATCTGACCATTCTAGGCAGCAGCATTTGGTGCTCTGAGAGGCAACCAGGCATAAATAATTCATAAAGTGTGATTGCTGGCTGGGAATTCTGAGTGAGCTATCAAACATCCCCAAGATGTTTGTTAACTGGAATTGTGATCCCTGAGAAGCAAGAGATCCTGGGCAGTAAACAACTTAGCCAAGAACCTTACCATATTCCTGGCTACACCTGTTCTTCCCCTGGCCCACAGCAGGAAAAACAAGCTCTGGGTCACAGTGGAGCAAAAGCTCCCAAAGCATATGCTGCAAAATGGTGACATGCCTGGCTATGCTGGGATCTAATGGTGCTAAACAAGACATCTGTCATACTTGGATTCTTAGGTTGTTTAGATAACAAGAGAGAAAAGAATACAAACCTGCCTGCCCACTAAGATTCTGCAGCCTGAGCATATCACAGGAGACAAGTGGGAGGAGGTCAGGGTGGGGGCACTTAGCAGCTGGAAGAAAAGAGACACATTCTCCTAGTGAGGTATAGGTATAGTGAGGTGGACATCAATGCTACATGATCATTGTCTCCCTTCAACATACATGGCTGGATATAGAGACACTACCAACACTAATACCTAACAAAAGGGTACAACATTAAGATTCTTCCTGAACTGAGTCTAAAGTTTGACTTCTGCTTCTCAAAGATCAAAGAGACCCATTTGGAAAAACTACCCCAACACCCTCTGAGACTTTATTGACAGCTTTACAAAGAAAATAAAAGGTGGTTGGAAGGAAAGAAAATGAGGTCAATGAGAGGTCTGGTGAGGTTTCACATGCCAAGTTCTGGTTCCTGCATGCAGCAGAACAGGGACAGGGCCTAGGTGAGGGCTCTGCCCAACCCCTCAATTGGAATATGGACATCTGATGTTTGTGGGAAAACTCTGCTAATTAAGTCTGTTGACCTGATAGTCTTCTGGGGCTTGGTGTGTAATGGAGGACCCCCTTCGTTAGCAGAGCCTTTCTCTCTCTGACCTTGTCCAGGGAGTTCTAAGCCCCCATACTTACCTCTACCTGAGGAATGTCATGTAACCTCAATTAGATTTTCTCCTGACAAAACCTATTCTGCTAGTACCTGAGATTCCTGAAGTACTTCCTCATGCTAATGAGGCATTCCAGGTACCAAGAGCCCCCAGCCAATGACCTTCACCCATCCTGGATGTTCCTGCCCTCAGCCCCCCAAAACTTTATAAGCCTTAACTCACCCAAAGTAAAGTTAATTTGCCTACCAACAAGCCTGTCCTGGTGTGGTCATTCACTATAGATACTCACAGGGCTTCTGAAGCCCCTGTTCGGCATCTCTGCTCCCACTGCCTTTGTGGAATATATCAGCCAATGATCCACAAGAGCAGAGAGACCTACAGACCTTGGGCACATCAACATCCTACTGAAATTCTAGCCACTCCAACTTACTGATTCTCTGCTATTTGCTTATGACCACTCTATTAAGAAGTGGGAAGACAGAATGTTCTTATTTTCTTGGGTGCCTTCATTTTGTGAGGAGGCTGGGCTTGCAAAAAAAACTGCAGGAAGCACTTTCTAGTGGCTGAGCGAAATGGTCAGGCCTAGAAGAAAGGTTCATTACTGAGGGAGGCTGAAGACCATGGTGTCAAGTGGTCAACAGGAGCCCTCATTAAAGGTCTTCTGGTGTGATAGAGACTATGGGTTTCTTTAAAAATGAAATGAGGGAAGAGTGTCATGGCCCAGACTTCTTTGTAAAGTAATCCCTTGGATACTTGGTGGGGGGGGTGGCAATGAGACACTGGAAGGCTTCAGAGAATCTAAACCAGGTAAGATGCTAAGGGAATAGTATAGAGCTGAGGGGCTGAGGAATCAAGGGACTTAGAATGTACTATAAATATGGAGCCTTTGGAGATAAAAGATGAATATGGGGCTCATGAGAAGAGCCAAGTTGAGCAAGGCATAAGTTAGACAGGAAAACTGGGGTGGGTTTTTTTGTTTGTTTGTTTTATGGGTTGGGGAGGATTCCATTTTGGACATAACACATGTGACATTACACACCCAGTTACATTAGATATCTAGGTAGAGAAAAATCAGGAAAGAAGTTAGTGTTGTGGGGATAGACCTTCTAAGAAGATGATATTCTAACATTCCAGCATCCAGAAGTAGAAGAGTAGGAATTAACAGCACCAGGGACCACAAAGAAGCTCTAGGGACTAGGCTGGTTGGATTCAACTCTAAGCACCAGAGCTATAGTTCTTGTGTCTGCTCCTCCCAACTGTATCTCTGTTCCCCATGCCTGAGAGATAAATGATGGTTCTGGTTAAGGAAGTCAGACCCTGTCCCAGCGCAGGCCTGAGTCGCCTATGTTCCTTTGCCATCCTTCCTCCCTTCACCAGACCTCCCTGCTAACAAGCTCCTCCTCCCATATCTCTCCCTGTCCCAGTTCTTCTTTCCTTCCTGCTACTTTTCCTCTCCTACCTGTTGGGTCTCTGACTTCATCTCCTGGCTAGTATAACAGGACAGGCAGGGAAAACTGGCCCAGTTATGAGGAGGCAGTTTCAACTTCTGCATTGCAGGAAAAACGCACTGGCCATCCACCAGCACGTCTCAATGAAAAACTTCAATACCTGTTCTTTAAACTGGTCTGAAATGAAGACAACCCTACATCCGTTAAAAGCCACACAGGGTTCAATCCATCCAGAACAAGTTAATTTTGTTGTTTGCATGTAAGCAGGAGGGGGTAGGAGGGTGAGCAGGGGGAGGGGGAGGAAACAGGGGATTGTTTTAGTTTTAGTTTTAGTTTTTTAGTTTTTTATTTTTGGAGGGGAACCTGGGAAAAGAGATATTGTAAATAAAGAAAACATCTAATAAAAAAAAGAAAAAATTAAGTATTATGCTCATCTATAAAATCATGCACATAGAACACAAGTGTGTCCCAAGTACAACCAAACCGGGCACAGACATGCTGAAAACTGTAGCCAGTCATGTCAGAGTAGGAAGAGGAGCCAGATGGTGCAGTTGAGGAAGAGTCAGAACAATCACATGGCCAACAGAGTAGGAAACTCACAAAAGAGATGGAAAGGGAGTTGAGAAGGAAGAGGAGTCATCACAATGGAAGTGAATATATAGTTACAGAAGCCAGGATTCTGGGTTTCTGAGTTTCCAGTAGTGAGTCGTGATCACTGGTGAACCTTCTGCTGCAACATGAGCAATATTTCCCCTTTTCTGCAAGTCCTTGTCTGATCTGAACCACCTACTTAATTGCCTATAAAAAAAAGTCACTGGCAGAAGACAGACAAACCCTTCCTGCTCGTGCTGCCCCAGCTTTTAACTGCCCTCTTCTGGGCCTGCTAAGCCTGAATCCCGCTTGGATGCCTATGAAGTTCTTATCTTATCAATGGGCAACTGGGCTGCCTTACTAACCCAGCTCTTTTTTGTAATTTTCTATCCTTTCCTTCATCTTTCCTGGTCAGTTGTGAACCCACTCTTAACTATATTGTGTTCGGTTTTCTCTTCCTATTGCAAGCATTCTGAATAGGAATTTATGAAAAACTCTAACCAATGTGTCTGACAATTCTCTAACAGTCTTAAGAGGAAGAGTGCCTACAGTATGAATTCAGATGCTTGGTTCCTCCTGTTGATGTATGTGGCTGTCCATGTCATATGCTTGTTTTCTGAGGTTTCTTTAGCTCTCTGTGAAGTGAACATTTCTGGTTTCTTTGGAAACTGTTATGTTAAATGATGTTTTACTGAGACAGACAGGTGAAAGGATGTTTTGCTGAAGCAGACACAGGTGAGAGGATGTTTTGCTGAAGCAAACACACAAAATGACACATGATATTTAGAAAGAATATAAATATGACCCCACAGACAGTGGGGGAAGGCTTTGGCATTGCTTCACCTTGTTCCACCTTGCTAGTCTTCACTGACAACACTCTTGTATTGGTTCACCTTATATCACATTGCTGATCTTTGTTTGTCATGACTTCACAGAGAGCAACTCGTCAAAGAACTTCTTGTGATATTCCAGCAGCTTCTTGCCACTTCCTTGGATTCAGGCCAATTGGTGGAGCCTCACAATTTTTTCTGGATTGAACTGCCATTGCTAATTTGTGAGTGATTTCAAGTGGACTGGACTTCTGACAACAAAGATTGGAATAGCCCCAAAGAACTATTTCTAAATAGGTTCACAACCCCCATTTCCTATTAATTTTTCTTTTCTACTACTTCTGGTGAGTGGTGGGCTAGAAGGGGGGATCAAGCATTTAAGAACCCTTATTAAAGTAGGTTTTGAAAAATATATATGCCTATATTTGTGACTCTGGCTGACAATCTCAGCAATCTGCCTGAAGAACAATGTATGCATGAACCTGAAAATGAAGGGTTAGCCAGAAACTGGCCCTCGGGATCACTGCACAGTGTTTGTTCCAGGACCTTGGGAGTGGCGTGCACAAAATGACAACAGCCAAAGCCTTCAGATGCTTCTCTTAAACCTCAATAAATATGGAAATATTATGTCTCCATACCAGTATTGTGTCCAGGAAGGAGGATTAAGTTGAGAGCCAGATATTTCATGTCTGAAGAAGAAATAAGAATCTCTAGAAACTGAGTTGTGCCAAGGCAGAGGAATGCTTTTCCCGAATCTGTTCAAGAGACACCATAGGCAACACCCCATACCTGTGGCTTCAATTTCCACTGAAGAATTGTCTGGAGAGAAGAGGACATCTAATATGTTGGCCTTTCAGTTAACCCCTTCTTAAAGTGGCAAAAGAGTACAAACATAATAGCTAATGGCCACTCTACCTGAAAATTTGTACTGTTATGTGTGTCTATTTTTAAGGATTTGTATACCTATTATACATGTGAAGAGCTTAAGCCTAAATGAATTTAAAAAAAAAAAGTCCAGTGAAAAAGATATTTTAACATTTCAGGTTAATGATGATGAAACTAAAAAATTGTATTTACAAAGCAAGAAAAGTATCAGTTGTCAACATAGCTGACAATGCCAAAGCCCATATCGAGACAGTATACATGCAACCTGGGAGGGGATAAACAGGAACATGCAGCAGTGACAACAGTGACAGTTTTGAATTATGAATATTAAATTTTAGTGATGTGAATTAAAAATTGATTGAGTTCTCTACAAATATAAAGATAACACAATAAGAAATAAAGTTTTTTTTTTTTAAAATTAGCATTCTCCTAGCAGGCTCTTAGGAAATATTTGTGCAATAAATAACATAAAATATCACTAAGTGGTAGAATATTTGCCCAATAGATAAAAGATCCTGGGTTCAATCCCAAGTGCTACATACCCACAGTGGGAGCCACCACAATGTGCAAGCATTTGGTATGCAGAGGGAAAAGAAAGAGAAGTAGAACAATTTGAGCATCATGAAGAGATGCAAAACTGGAGACTTGAGGGTGGAGAGGAATAGCCTAACGTGAGTAGCCTACCCTGCTACCTGAAGGGCCATGTCTAGCTCTATGGCTATTCAGCAGCAGGGGTCTGTGGGGCTCACGATACCACTTGACTTGTGGGGGTCACAAGACCATATGGATATTCCTAGTTTGGGATGCTGCTCTGGACCACATTAATGTCCAAGGGCTGTGCAGAGCTGGCTCCACCCCTCACTGGCTCTGTCACTCTAAAGAGCCCCTCACCAGCTGCAGCACTTGGAAGTATAGGCCCTGCCCCTCACCTGGTGACTGGGGTGTAGGTGAGTTGGCCCAAGGGTATGAGCACAGAAGAAATGGGCCTGCCATTTGTCTGTCATGAGGCATCATGGGAAGATGCCTTCATGACCTCCTCACCTCACCCCTTGACATCTGTGGCAGCCAGGAGAGCTGGCCCTAGAGTCGTGAGAGAAAAAGTGCTATCCCTTCTCACCAGCAGCTGCTCTCAGGAGAGTGGGCCCTGGGCCTCACCCTGGCAGCACAGAAGAACTGGCTCTGGTGGCAAAGGGGAGGGCATGAAAGGGGGAGAGCTGGCACAACTCCTTGACAGCTGTGGTACTTGGGAGAGTGAGAGAGCGGGCCTTGCACCTCAACCGGGTGAAGTGCTGGGTGAGGTAGCTGGGGCAGTGCTAGAGTGTAAAAGTAACTTTTATTCACCTGTTTTAATTGTCGTCTCAAATGCTTATGGCCTCTGTCTGCTAACATAGGCCTAGTGTTAGGGTCTGGGAACCACTATACAAACCACTCAGACACCAATCTCAGTCAAATATAGATGGTTTCTTGAACACCACATCTTAAATATCTCTTCTTCCCAGTCGGTTTACCTTCAAGAGAGAATCCAGAAAGAAACAGCCAGGGCATGGCCCCCAGCTTCAGGGCTTTCAGAAGTGGCTCTCCTTCCCTCAGCAAACTCTGCAAAGTCAGCAACACCTCCATGTCTCATACTTTACCAGCCTTGGGCTTTGAAATCATGCAACAACACCCTTCTTTGTGCATCCTAATCAACCACAAGTTTCATCAAGAAGAGTTGCACTGATCACCCATGCAGAGGCAGCTGCCCGCTCTCATACTCCCCTTCTTCATTTCTATCTCTGGCATGAAGACTTGGCTAAGGCACAGGACAGGCTTCCTTCAGTCAGCAAGTACCCTGTGGAGGGGCCAAAAGGACATAAAAATCAAGCTCCACATGTAAGAATGTCCCAGAGAAGAAGATATGGGCAGGTGAAACAGTATGGCAATAACATGCTTGGAGAAAAAGAGATCTAGTTTTAATGCTAGGGTTCGAAAATCAATGAAGTTGTCAAACAAGAAACATTGTCTTGCTTATTCCATGTTTGGTTTATCATCTATAGATCAGTCTGTTCTCTAAAATCTTACTGGCCATTCCAGCAAATGAATGAATGAATAGGGCCGGCCACAGACTCCCAGGCAAAAGTAAGATGATGTTCTCAGGGACCAGCTAACTGAGAGGGGAATACTGGTAGGTAACCATGTCTAACCAGAGCCAATTGGCCAGTGAGACTTTAAAAATATAATTAATTTTTTTTTGTTCATTGATGCTTTGCCTGCATGCATGTACGTCTATGTGAGAGTGTCAGAACCCCTAAAACTAGAGTTATAGACATGTGTGAGCTGCCATGTTGGTGCTGGGGATTGAGCCCATGTCCTTCAGAAGTGCAGCCAGT
This sequence comes from Mastomys coucha, assembly GCF_008632895.1. Lineage (NCBI taxonomy): Eukaryota > Metazoa > Chordata > Mammalia > Rodentia > Muridae > Mastomys > Mastomys coucha. Next base: position 118,404,794 of record NW_022196911.1, on the reverse strand, counting down.
GCTCTTATCACTAAGCCATCTCTCCAGTTATGTATATAGGGGAATATTAGCACATAGGCAAGGGCTGGGTTTTCTACTCCAAGAAGCACTTCAGTTAGACTTCAGAGAACCAAATAAACCTATTAAAAATGGGGTACAGAGCTAAACAAAGAAGTCTCAACTGATGAATACTGAATGGCTGAGAAGCACC
>NW_022196911.1:118357641-118403313 GCF_008632895.1 Mastomys coucha | reverse complement strand
AAGAATATCTAATTAAAAAAAAAAAAGAAGCAGCACTTCAGGCAACAAGGACAGCTCTCCTGTGATTGGAAAAACTCCGTTGGTTAAAGAAATTAATGGAAACAGCTTATCATAGTATCAAGCTGAATTTATGCATCTGGAGACCTGGCAGTGGTCTATCATTCTCTAGGAAGACAGTTAGTCCCACATACACTCTCCAGCCAGAGCCGACTTTCATGGGGGATTGTACAATGTTCCTGGCACCCAAGAAAGGCCAGATGCCACATATGAAAGGGCTTGAGGCCAAGCAATGAGCTCAGGATGAAGCGCTGAGATGGAGGTTGTGGCTAGGGGTAGAAGCAGGGCAGGTCCCCAGCAACAGTCACAGCTTACAATTAAGTCACAGCATTCAGCAGCCTCCTGGGGTATGTGCAGTGAGTACCTCTAGTCACAGCATTCAGCAGCCTCCTGGGGTATGTGCAGTGAGTACCTCTAGTCACAGCTTACATTCAGCAGCCTCCTGGAGTATGTGCAGTAAGTACCTCTAGTCACAGCATTCAGCAGCCTCCTGGGGTATGTGCAGTGAGCACCTCTAGTCACAGCATTCAGCAGCCTCCTGGGGTATGTGCAGTGAGCACCTCTAGTCACAGCTTACATTCAGCAGCCTCCTGGGGTATGTGCAGTGAGCACTTCTAGTCACAGCTTACATTCAGCAGCCTCCTGGAGTATGTGCAGTGAGCACCTCTAGTCACAGCATTCAGCAGCCTCCTGGGGTATGTGCAGTGAGTACCTCTAGTCACAGCTTACATTCAGCAGCCTCCTGGAGTATGTGCAGTAAGTACCTCTAGTCACAGCATTCAGCAGCCTCCTGGGGTATGTGCAGTAAGTACCTCTAGTCTTACAAGGTCCAACCTGCTGTCTCTGCATCACAGCCTCTGCTGCAACCCAAGGAGACATTTTACCTCCCTTGGACTCTACATTACCAGGAAAGGCAAAGGGAGAGGCTGTGGTAGTGAGCAGGATAGAGCAGCCTACACAGGTCACTAAAGATTAACACTCCTACACTCATCTACTGCCTAGGGCCAGACCTTTGTCTCTACTGGAGACTATGTCCTGTCTTTCTTTGGCAGCCTTGCCTCCCACTCCAGACCATGTGGGACCTGAGTGCAGTAAGCTTGTGCCAACTGGTTTGGGAGCTCTTCGGAGATGAAGCGGATGAGACCCAATGACATGTGAAACCGGAGCCTGGGGAGATGACAGATGGCCAAACTCCAGTTTCAGGGGTTCTGACACCCTCAGGCAGACATACATGCATGCAGGCAAAGCACCAATAACACCAACAGCCAGCAGGTGGCAATGCAGAAGCGTGAGAAACAGCGGTCAGGGTCTCATCAAATGATTTTTCTTTCTCTTCCTGCACAGCTGGCTGCTGCTAAGGTTGTCCCTTAATCTTTCTCATAGCTGGAAAGTTTGGACTTGGGCCAGGGTCAGAGGAAGGCTGTGGCCATGGGAGAGTGTCAGAGGATACTGGAACTTCAGTCATCCTCCATCACTACTTCAACGGTATGTTTTCTCTTCCTTCCTGCATATGAAGATCAGTGCTTCAAGTAGAAAAGGCATTAAACAGCCTGGTCAACTTCTAGCTCCTGCTTCATAAAGGCAGACGCGGAGGTTAGGAGTTGGTCCAGGGAACTCCAATTGCTGCTGGAAGCCACATCCGGGGTCAGTGTCCACCAGGCCTCTATATGTGAGAATGTGTGTGATATGGTATGTCTTCAATCTGTGAGCGTATACACATGATATGATATGTTCTGTGTGTAAACACATGTGCCAGATTTCTTTGCATGTATTTCTTGCCATGTATGTGTCAGGTATGATCTGTCTGTGTCCTGTGGTTGTGTGTATTCCATCACTTCTGTATTCTTTAATATTTAGACAAACTTCTTCTCACCTGTACAATGTAGCTGCAAGCCACTTTATCTACTTATGAGGAGCAACAGGTCCTGGCTGGCACCTAGCCCTTCTTTCAACTTTTTTTTTTTTTAGCATTTATTTATTATGCATGTATGCATGTGCATGTATATGCACACTTCATCGTGTGCATGTTGAAGTCAGAGGACAATGTGTGGGGATCTGTTCTCCCCTTTTACCATGTGGTCCAGGGGTCAAATCCAAGTTGACAGGCTCGCCATTGAGTCTGTATCTTTACCCACTAAACCATCTCCAAGCACTGCTTCACTCCAAGCACTCCACCTTTCTTGTTCATTCCTCAGATACACCCCAGTCTGGCAGGAAGCTTAGGTGCCATCAAGAATTCCCATGAGATATTAGGGGGAAAACAACAACTGAAGTGGCTCCTGGAGCCAGTGACTTGCTGACCACTTGGATAAAGTATCCTCCCCATTGCAGATTCAATTGGAAATATTCTTCCCAAAAGCTCACTCCAAGTAAGACCCAGACCTTTGGAAGCCCCTTATGAAGAATAAGGAGCCATCTATTTGTCTGTTGCTTCCTAAGAGTCCTCACGAGGATGATGGAGATGGTCAGAGCCTGTATCTTAGTGATTGCAGAGCAAGTGGTGGTATGTACTTCAGAGGCTTTCCAAGGACTGTAAGTGAAAATATACTGGACAAAAGGCTGGCCCAGCATGGGTCAAACAAGGCAGAGAAGAGTTCTAGGCCTGATCAGTGCTGAGATGGTGCCTCCCTACTTTCATTCCTTGAAGGCCCTCTGTCCTATGACTTTACACCCCAGGACTCCAATGCCATTCCTACTAACCAGAAATTCTGACCCTCAAATGTTCCTCTGTTTCCACAACAGCAGAGATGGCCCACACTTGGCAGAAAATTCCTCAGTAGAAACCATATGAACATTTTTCCTGGAGCCCAAAGGTGATTCATCACAAGAAAGACTCCAGCAGCACTCCACCCATCTAGTCCCTTGGAGGTTGACCATGCTCAGGTTGCAATATAGTCCCTGTGACCAAGACTCAAATGCTACAGGTGATCTTGTGTTTGTATCTAGGGCTTTCTGCTTCTTGGGATCTGGCAGGGTACTTGGGCTAGCATTGGGAGGTAGGACATTAAGACACCCAATGACCTCATTCAGGAGAATTTTGAGGGCTTTTTAAAGTGGAGGTGACTTATACCAATTAAACCACCTGGCTTCAGTGATCAACCCAGTTTCCAGTTTTCTTCCCTCCTCAAAGGTAGAGTTGAGACTCACCTTCTAAGGAAGGCTTGGTCTTTTCTGACAGATCTATCCTAAGCTTTCAAGAGCCCAAGACCCAATTAACCATCTAATTAGCACCTAAAAGACACTAGTCACTGTAGAGTTCAAGAACTGTGATTGTGGTGTGCCAGGAACCAGAAACAAAGATTAAATATATGTTTATCTTATCTCAAAGCAAAGGGGTATGGAAAAAACCAGAATCCAAGAATATACTGTGGAGGCTAAGGTGAAGAGAGAATGCTTAGGCAGGCTTGAAGGAGAGTGGAGTAAGGATCTAGGAGTAGCAGGGAGATCCACAGAGCAGAAGGAAGAAGAGCAGAAGGTGAGGGAGTGGGTAGGAGGGACCATAGTGGGTAGAATCACAGATCAGGAAAAATGCAGAGGTGGCTAGGGCAGTGAGTGGTAGGTGGAGTCACAAAACAAACTGCAATGGAAAGAAATGCTGGGGACCTCATCCTAGTAATTCTCTTAATCTTACCTAAGGAATAGGAACAATAATGCCCATCCCACAGCTTTGCTAGGAGAATGTGTAACAAAGTCTCTGGCACAAAGAATGGACTCAGGAACCATTACCAAGCCCAAGCTCCACTGAGCCAACACTTCCAGGTCCAACCATGCTGATTCAGCCCTCACACTACCAAGTACAGAACTGGGACCTACCCTCAGGCTATGCTCTGAATTTACTTAGCCATGTCCTAGGCACACCTGCTGGTGCCTAAAGCCAGGATAGAGAGATTTGAAGAGAATGAAGAAAACAACCTTCTGGAGTTATCCAGTTGTATGTGGACATGAGCATGGATGGGGTCATGGATAGTCAAATGTATGGGACATTCCTGTCTGAGCATGTATGCATGTATAGGCGTATATGCATGGGTGTACATGTGTACAGGCTATATAAGAAAATGAATACATATGTACCTGAGGGCAAGCTCATGGTGCTCCTAGGCTGGGTAAGCAAGAAATTCTTCTTCTGAAAAATCCCAGCCAAATAGAGGGTCTGGAACCTTGGTTCTTTTGACAGTTAGAACCTGAAGCTCAGGGCACAGAGTCCATAAGCCTCTAGAAATCTACAAAAGCATTGAACCTAGAGAGAAATAACTTCCACTGGCTCAGAATATAAAAGAACATTAGTTTTGATCTCTATGATTACACCAAGATTTCATTTGGGGGATTCACTATAAAGTATGCGTTCCTAAAAGCCCCTCCTCTGTTTGCTGACTGTTCACATCAGCACTTATCCAGCCAAGGGAACCAAAAGGAAGAGTCAAACCAGGCTGAGCAATCTCCAGCCCCAGCCTACCGCAGCAGCAGCTGGCAGTTTTACCTGTCCTCTTAGGGACATCACTGCAGTTTTTCTAACACTTCTCATTCAAGCTAATTTTCTAGCAAGCTGGCTATCTTGGACTATCCTTTCATGGGCTCTTGGCTGACCCTTCTACCCCATCCTAGAAATGGAAACCTGAGATCAGAAAGTTCTAAGGGCCCTCAGGTTCCAGGTAGATGAATGAGCTGTCTCTGCCCACAGAACCCAAACCCAGTAGAAGCCACAGGCTCACTTTCCTTAGAATATATGGTAACCTAGTAGTCTGAGCTTCTAAGGTCTCAGCACCTGTTCTGCTAAGCTAGTACAAACCAAGCAAGCTTTCAACACAGTAAAATGTGCCAGCTGTCTTGAGTGACTTTATAGAACATTGTGAAACTTCAGTGACCACACAGGCTTTGCTTCTTCACAAGTTAAACAGAAGCCAGACCATGAATTGTCCAAGCTATACAGGCAATACCCATAACCTCTCAGGTAAGGGTGAGCATGTGCCTAGAGGAAGCTTGAAGACTGTAGAGTATCCACACACACATACATGCCCCCCCCCCAGATCAGCTCTGGTTAGTCTGAATTCAGGAAGCAACCACAGCCTTCAAAAGGTATGGAAGTCACAATGTTTTGCTTCCTTGGGCCTGGGTATAAGGTAAGGTGAAGAACTTCCAAACAGCCCAGAAAGAGCACAAAACCCATGGACTGTCCACATCTTCCTGTGACTGATTCATGTGTTTCCTGTGACAGCCACAGCAACATCACATCCGTTCTGAGGTCTATTTTTAACTGACTTATGTATTTCTTATATGAGGAAGGTATCAGCTCATTTCTACAAGACTTTTGCAATGTGTTTACGTCAACAATATTGATACCATGAGCCAGGATGGAGCCATTCAGGCCTTCAAAAATCATGCAGAATTTATGAAGTAAGAAGTGTGAGTCAGGCTGGGCAGTGGTGGCACACGCCTTTAATCCCAGCACTTGGGAGGCAGAGGCAGGTGGATTTCTGAGTTCCAGGCCAGCCTGGTCTACAGAGTGAGTTCCAGGACAGCCAGAGCTGCACAGAGAAACCCTGTCTCAAAACAAAACAAAACAAAAAAAAGTGTGAGTCAGGGTTGTAGACCACTCATTTTGAAAAAGGAAACTCAGTTGTCAGGTCCTTCTGACTAGTAAACACATCCATTTTGAGAGAGAATACACTGTTTCTTTAAATCCTTTCAGAGATGCCATGGAAGAGAGTTTGTGGCTTGATACTGGCTCTACCCACTAACAGTTGATGACCTTGTATAGGTAGGCAGGGCTTCTGAACAAGAAAGGAACTAACAGCTAACTTTCTGGGCCCTACAGAGCTTCCTGGGGGCCAGAATATCTTGAGGGCATATCTCCCTTTCAAACAAATGTGCATTCAGGCCTGCATGAACATTTAGGTCCAAGTCAAGCCTGGGGGACTTGTAGAGTGTGTCTGTCAGTGCCCTGGGTGGCAGTGGCCTGAGGGCATCAGGACTGTCCCACTGGCCTGATCAGTGGTGCCTGTCCTCTTAGCACCAACTCTAAGCCAGCTCCAGACAGACTCCCTTCTCTTCTGTGGTCTCCTTGCATGCTCTCAGCAGGAGGCTGCCTACCAGCCTTTGAACAAGCTAGGGGAAGAGGACAACAAGCTAGGGGAAGAGATGCAGAGGCTCACAGATGCCTCCCTAAGGCTTTGTAAAGTTGGGCTTGAGATTGTGTGAGTTCTTGATAGGCCTGAACAAGAAAGGGCAAGAAAATAAGCTACAGAGTAGAAGTCCACCTGAGGTGAGTCTCTTGTCAGAAGGCTGTCCCTCAATGCCTAACCATCAGGGAGACCATTATGTGCCTCTAGAGCCCAGAGGTAGTCACAGGACTAGAAAGGCCTGTGAAGTAAACAGAGTTTCCCCCTCATCTGGGTGCTATAATGCCTAGCACAGTAACAAGGAGCATCTTGTGGACTCTGCTTAGCAAATGAGAAAGCTAAGACTCTGGGCTATACATCTTCAAACCTGCTCTTTGAGCCCCCGCCCCCAGCAAACATGGTAGTTTCCATCTTGGAAGCCCCTAGACTGGCCAAAGTCTGAGTCTCTTAAAGCCCTTGGCAGCCCGAGGCTTATCTCTGTCCCAGGACACTAGGATGGGAGGGCCGTGAGTGGTATAGGGCCGTGAGTGGTACAGGACCGTGAGTGGTACAGGGCCGTGAGTGGTACGGGGACCAAACTAAGTTCTATGTTGTTCTCACCAAGTTTCCTAGAGGCTTTGAGAGATTCGGTTTCTCCCTTTGCTTTCCTCTCTGCTGGAAGAAGTAAGATGGCCAACCTAGTAAATGGTTGGAGGCAGGACCTGAGCCTGTTGGTATCCACCAAAGCTGAGAAACCATCTGAAGTATTCACCAGACAGTATTGTTTTGTTCGGTACAACCATGTACTTGGAGAAGAAGGAACTAGAGGCTCAACCACCAGCCAACACTCAGCCTTAATGCAGGCTGGACTCCAGCCCAGGAAGCTGGCCCCAGTCTCTCCAGCCCTCTAGGCTATAATTTGTGTCCTCCAGGGCTCAAGATAGCTAAGGTTTAATGTGGAAAAAGTGGTTCCACTCTGTCTCACCCCATACCCCAAAATAAACTTAGATTAGGGACAAAAAGCATAATTATAAAACTTTTGGAAGAAAACACTAAATGAAGTCTCTGCTCTCTCAGGAAAGCAGGCAAGAGGCAAGCTCCAAAGCCTATAGGAAACAACTGACTAATGTGGATATATATATATATATATATATATATATATATATATATATATATATGTATATATATATATATATATATATATGTATATTACACACACAAACTTCTATGTGGAAAAAAAAAAGCACCATTAGAAAGGTATATTGGCAGCATCAGCAATGTAAACACAAAGTCTGGATACTCATTGTACACATAGATCTCCCACAAATCAACAGAAAGAAACAGGCTCCCAACAGAAACAGTGAAGGATAAACATGCAAGAGGATAGAATGGATAGGAAAAATATAAGACTTCTCTGTTCATCATAACAAAACTTGAAAAATGTTTAAGGACAAAAGGCTGGGATAGATACAAATGGCCATGGGGAAGCAAATTGGAGCCTCATCAGGGATCTGGAGATCACATTAGTTCTATAGAATGACACCTGTGCAGAGGTTGTGTGACATGAAGGTCTGAGAAGTGCTTTCCTTTCCAGGGAAACCGGGGCCTTGGGGGGTTTGGGTGAGGAGGGTGGTGGTAGTACATGATACTGGGGTGGCCATCTTGGACTGCAAGTCCTTGTCTGGCTGCCCTAGGAGATGTGGACAGGAGAGTTTGGTGAGGAGACCTTCCCTAAACTCCAAGGAGCCCTGTCAGCCTACTGGAGACACAGGCTGGTCAGCTCAAAATAGGGCATGGTGGCTGGCCTGGGATGTGTGGCTGCAGCATTCTTCAAGAAGCAGTCTCTCACACCCCATCCAACTCACTTCTACTGTTTAAGGGTCTCCCACCACATCCATTCCAGGCTAGACCCCCACACCCAAGACTTTCTTCCCCTTGGGTGGTCAGCCTTCCTGTACAGCAGTGTCATCTCTCCTTGTCCTTTCTGCACCCAGTGAGCTGAGGGTGGTGGTATATACAACACATTGGAATGAATAGGTTAGCGTCTGCCTTCCAGAGAGTCCCTCCCTCTAACTTTTTTTCCCAACATAATATTTTCATTGATTCTTTGGGGATTTCACATCTATACCCCAATCACATTTATTTCTCAGTCCTTCCCTGTCCTCCCTTCACCCTTATTACCACCTCCTCAGGGAAAAAAAATTATATATATTCATATATATGTACATACATGTAAATAATTATATATTCATAGTCATTCACTGGGTCATGGCCAAATGAAACTGTCTTTTCCCTCACTCATCCCTGTTGGAAGTCATTTGACACCCCAGTGTCCTATCACAGTTTTTTAAGAGTTCTCTCTGATGGCTTCCTTGGCTGTCACTGTTGGGGCCAAAGGGGCTATAGAGATAGGGTTCTCACAGAAGCCCTCTTTGTTCATCTTTCTCAGTGTGGCTGAAGTCGTAGATAACATTGAGAAAGTAGCTTACTTCCTCTTTATGAACAGTGGGAGCATAGATTAAGGGCTTCTACACTGTTTCTGGCATCAGCACAGACTTCAAGCAGAGCTCCCAGTTACAGTAGGACCACAGACTAGATAAGACACCTCTAATGAAGCTGGAATCTCAGATATCAACATGGCTTCTGGCTACAGAATAAGCCACAGACATCTGTGGGGCATTCAGTGGCAACACTGGCCACAGACATCAATGCAGACCCAGCTGCAAAGGACCACAAGCCCAAACTTGGCCCTCACAAGGCCAAGCATCACCATGGACCCAGGCGGCCACATCCATGCCCTGCCCTCAACATCAACATGGCTTCAAGCTACAGCACAGACCACAGACACTCCAGTAGCCTTCAGTGGTAGCATGAACCACTGACATCAACATAGACCAAGACATGGCCCCCAGCAGCAGCCCAGACCAGGTCACCACTATCATCTCAGGTGGCAATGCAGACTACTCACATCAGTATAGGGCAGCGTGGCCTATGGACAGACATGAAAATGGATTCAGGCTACAGCACAAGCCATGAACATCTGCATGTAGTCACGTGACAACATGATTCTCGGACATCAACCCAGACCTAGTCCACATTATGGCCACTGACACCCACACATGATGGCCTTTAGCATCACAGACACAGTGGTGCTTCAGGAAGGTCTAATCTAGAAAGTGGACTGTTCATCTTGGTGGCCTAGTATCCAGGCTGCTTGTTTGGGGGCTGGGTCTGCATCTGTTTAATCTCCAAGCTCACCAGTTCAGCCTCTCTACACAATGCATGTCACTCCACTCCTCCATCACCCATTCTCTGCTCACTGTGATACAGCTAGGTAGCATGTGTACCTAGCCCAGCTGGCTTCTGGCTTCTGCCAGGGCAGGCCCCTGCCCTAATTTTATTTGTGACATGAGCCAGTAATTTAATACAGATGCCTCTGAAAATCATAGCTGGATACATGGGGTGGACGGTGGTTGCCCACAAAGGGCTCCTATCTTAAGAACCAGGAGTGAGGTCTGAAGGGTCTCTTGTCCCTGGGGAACAACATGGATCCTTCCAGGGTCTCACCTTTGCCACAGGGACTACATGCTGGAGCCAACATCCATGCTGTGGCATCTCAATAGGAGAAGGAAGAAGTGGTTTGGGGACAAGTCTCACTCACATTAAAGCTATCTCCCAGCTTGGGGCTACTGCTCTTCCTCATTATACCCAGTTACTGCAAATTTCCACTGCTAAGGAGGAACCTGGGCTCACCTGATTGCACCATGACGTTGTATCATCATCCTCTCCCTCCCCAGTTCCCACCTGAGCTTAGAACACTCCTGGAAGTCTCCTTCTCACGTAGATCTGTATACCTCTAGAGCACCTACCTACCACAACCACTGGCTGTTGCAGGCAAGGCTTGGACACAGAGGACCAAGGATCACATAAAAGCCTTGGCACAGAGCTCACCTAATGAAAGCTGTATCCTCCTGTACCCAGTCTTCACTTATCCTGTTCTGTTTTCTTACAAAGCATTCTTTTCTTTTACACTCCTCAAACAAGACATGATTTACTGACATGTGTTTGCTTGTTCTCCGTAGGGTTCCCAGTAATGAACAGTAAAGGTGTCCAGCTCGAACACCTTAGAGCTGAACACCATAAGGCACTCGCTCACTGAAGTGTCCTAAGAGAAGCCAGCCCTGAATTCCAGAGTGTCCAAAGGCAGATAGGATCCAAGCCTAGCCTCAAATTTAAAGCCTGAACATTAAAGAACAAAATACTACTTGGTGAATGTCGACAGAGCACAAGTCTCACCCCAAACCAAGGGAGACCTCTCTTCCCCAGCTGAGAGCCTGTCTACCAAGAACAACCACAAACTGGGATCATTTCCAAAAGACATGGTCTCTAGTTTCCTACAGGGGCCAAGGCTGAGGGGATTGACTAAGAGAACTGGGAAGGCCCCAAGATGAGGTTGGGGAGCACACTAGGCCACACTGCCTGAAATGGAAGGTTGCTAGGAGAGAGGTATGGATGTCAGGCCCCCGATTCTGTTCCTAGGCATCTACCAGTATGAGAGCCTCCATCCTGTGCCAGGTAAAGAAGTCATCCTGGATCCTCACAGGCCCAGGTCACAGCTTTTCGTGAGGAGCTTGCTAGCATCCTTACCCTGAATCAAGCCTCTGTGTGGTATGACCAGCTCATACCCACAGTGCTGAATTCTAACAAACTATAGTTCCCAACTGTTTCCAAATCTCTCCACATTTCTGCACGGAGAACATCTTGGATACCCTGTCCCAGAGAATACTACTTCCTGCCCAATGGGGCAAGATCAGCAGCTCCTCTTAGCCATGACACACTAAATGAGAAAAACTCAGCAGGGACCCACTCTGACTTCTACCTCTTCCTTCTTAAATGGCCTGAATGTGCTTCCTGGCTCCTAGGGCTTGGTGAACCACACTTAGAATAGTTGCTCAAATACCCAGACAGCTTACACTAGAACTGTGTGTCTCCATATAGGCATAGGCCTGGTGGCAAGTCCTCTTCTAACTTGAAGACTTTGACCCTTACCAGAAAATGACACCTGGAAAGACTCTCTATATCTGGACCTTGGCCCAGTCCCCAACCATAGATCTCCCAGCCCAGTGGTTAGGGTTCCTGACACACCCAAGTCTCTCCCACAGGGTCTGTTATGCTAGCAACTCAGAGCTCAGGGGCATGTAGGCCCACTAGCTCTGTGTTCCTGGGGGTCAGTAAACAGTAGTGGTCAATAGATAGTGACACAACAACAAAGGACCAAGAGTATTCGAGACATTAGAGGCACCACAGTGAGCCCTTCACTCTTTAACACAGACACATGAATTCATCTGGCCAGTTAGAGGACTTTGCCTCTGTGTATAATAGAAATCTGTTGAAGACACTATAAGGACATTCATTCACTGTTCTTAGAGGGGCTGCTGCTTCTTCTTCTTTTTTTTTTTTTCTCCAAGACAGGGTTTCCTCTGTATAGCACTGGCTGTTCTGGAACTCCCTCTGTAAACCACTCTGGCCTTGAACTCAGAAATCTGCCTGCCTCTTCCTCTGCCTCCCAAGTGCTGGGATTAAGGGCATGCACCACCACTGCCTAGGGAAGGGCTGCTTCTACATACACACACACGCACACACACACCAACTCTGCAAGGGCTTGAGAAAAAATGATTATTATTATGATCTTAGTGATAGATACCATAAAGTCACACCATGTGGCAGATTTCACATAGGTTTATTAAGGAGGGGGTATGCAGAGCCTACCTCTGGACCAGGTTGGAGATAAAAAGGTAGGAAGAAGAGGAACTGGCCTTTTATAAGGAGATGTGGCATATGTGCAGGGGGAGGTTAAGTGACTTGCGGCGACAGTGGGAATGTGTCCCATTTGGCAACTAGTGATAATGTATCTGTTGTCACTGGGTCCCTGGGGCAGCCAGTGGAGATGCTTGGTTGCTAACAACTGTGAGGGACAGACAAGTCTGACCTTTGTTCTTTCCTTACTCTGATCAAGGGTCTACCTAGCCTTAAAGAACTGACAAAACATAAGGTCAGCAGCTTGTCAGAAGATTATCTGCTGTAACCTAAAGAGATACTGTGAATGTTCGGTATCTTTCTCTACTTCTTGGGACCAGAACCTGTGTGCCTGGGGCTCCAGACTCCCACCATGTAGAGAAGACAGTCACTGGGAAGGGTTTCACATCTCCCAAAAACAGGCAGTGGGGTAGAGTTCTGAACTTAGCCAAACTTGCTTGATACATGAGAAGTCTTGTGGTTTTCACTTCAGGATACCCACATAAGTTAGAAAGTAGGAATCTGAGTATATGAGAAATAGCATCCCCATAATCCCCATATATGCATGGGAGGCTCTTCTTCTGGCCTTATGTCCTATCTGCTTCCATACAGCAATAGAAGGGATCCTCCAGGCACAGTGTACTGCTTTCCTCTGCCCCCACTTCTGAGCTTTTTCTCTAAAGCTGTTTAAGGAGAACATATATGCATATGCAAGCATATACGTGTATACTAACAATGCAAACAATGCATGACCTCTAGCTTCTTACTCCATACTCAGCTGGAGAGAGAAAGGGGGGGCGGAGAATATGCCATGACAGAGCCATGACAGAATACTGGCTTTCACCCCCAGCAGCAGAGCATGTTAGGCTGTATCTAGATGCCAAAATGCCAGGATCAATTTAGGATCTGAGCATCACAAAAGAATCCTAATATAACTTGATTAGTTATAAGTGGGTGGTTAAGGATGGAGACAGATGTATGCGTTTGCAGGCATGTGAGACTATATCACCTGGGGATCTGCCATCATGTCTCCAGCACTGGCCCTACTTCTGAGAGGTACTCAGTGGACCAGATCTACCAGAAACTCTCCAGAGGCCAGTACTAAGCAAGCTAGAGAAAGCTGTTAAAGGAGAGGCATTTGAACCAAAATCTTCAGTCCTGGGTATAGCTATTAACTACACCTTATCCATAGCTGCTCAACTGTTTATGGATGGGGCCAAGGCAGAGTAGCTGCCCAGTGCACTACAGCTAGTGGTTCCTTGTCCATCTGCACTCAAACCAAGTACCAATCTGGCACATTCTTTCTCAGTAACCACTAATTCTGGTATGACTGTAGAATTCACGTCCATCATTAGTGTTCAGAGGAATACACCATCATGCCACCAAGCTCTTTTCTTGGAGTCTATCAATAGAACCAGACTTTCTTTTCTGAGATCAGGTTCTCAGAGTGGACAAGTGTGTTTGGCCCTTTGTCCAAAGTCTCCCCTGACTCTATGGCATGAAACCATCCTCTCCAAGTTACCCAGGTAGATGCCTTGAAAGGTCTTTGGCCTCAGCCTCATCCCACTGATTCCCCACATTCCTATCCATTGGCACTGTCCACAGAGAGGCAGGCACTAAATCAGGAACATGAGGACAGGCATTACCCAGGAATGAGGTTGAGTCAGGAGCTTATAATCTACAAGTGTCACTCTCACTATAGGCTGTGTCCTAATCTATCTGCTGCTCCGCCTAGGGTGACCTTTGATCTTATGGGTGGGGTCCCCTCCTAGCATCTTGGTCCTTCCTCTTCTGAGTCTCTAACACTATTCTTGGTGTGGACAATGAAACCAGGGTTTCCTCCTTTGACCCACATAGCTCTGCCTCATCATCTGCAGAATGGCCTCCATCGAAGGTTGCCATTTGAGTTGCTTGTGTGGCTCACAGATTGGGATTGATGGGAGAGCAGGAAATGATGAGCTTAGCCTTTGACAGGGGAGCTGTGGTTATAGAAGACAGATGGTCAGTGGGCAATACTGTAGGGTTGAAGGTGAACAACTCACTGCAATGTTCATAGATGAGCAGGAGAAAAGGAATCATGCACAACAGGACAGATAGACTTTAGGAAGACAGGAAGAAAGATCCCTGTGTTGATATTCTGTAAAAACCAGAAAACTGCTGTATAGTGAAGGAAAACATGGGATTTGTCCTAGTAATATTAGCCATGTGACTGTGAATAAATATCCAGGCCCCAGTTTCCTGATTTTCAGAGTGATCTATTTATCTAGTATTATAGTAAACACAAAATAACCTTCTTTAGGTGATCTATAGTCACTTAAGAGGCCAAAGCTTATTCTCATTATATACTGCACTAATACTGCACATCACTGGGCAAAGGCACTGCTCCATAGAGTACCCAGTCAGGATAGAGGACCGTATATAGAGAAGGGTAGCTTGTGAAGCTCAGTACCCAGTACCCAAGAGTCTATCAGTGAGGCTGGATAATAGCTTTGGTGGAAGAGTACTTGAGGAGACCAGGGAAAGAGAGGAGCCTAACATTAGAAAAACAGGAGGCTAGGGCAGAGGAGACACAGGGTCTAAATGGTCCTTCTAGATCAGGGTAAGGTGACCTGCAGTGCCTGAGTTTCATATTTTCATCATCATAGGGAAAATGGGACTCCAATCTGGCTTCAACTTGACTAAAAATAATAAAGTAAAATGCTACACTTATATGTCTGGCCTATTGGAGATGTGAAATGAGATTTTGTTTGCTTTGATATGTGCTTAGGGCACCAGTAACAAATGAAACAGCTTACTCTAGCACTCTACAAAGGTAGACAGAAGAGGAAGCAGGGAAGCTCTGGGCATGTAACCCAAAGCAGTCTGAATGCAGCAAAGTATCAAGCCAAAAGACAATACAACTCACCTCGGGGAACCCCATTGATGCCTATATGTCTCAGTCCTTGCATCATCTTGGGAACAGCTGAACTGTACCAACAAACAGGTGGGACCCTGCTGCCTGGTCAGGGCCAATCTGCTTAGCTTGAGCCAAAGTGTATACATCCATCATCAGCTTTGCAAACAGCTTCCAGGACTGTGAGCAAAACAATCCCAACCTTATTTTCCACAAGCACCAACAGATGTTTAAAATTGGGGAGGAATCTCTAGACTAAAACATTTCTCAGGCAGGGCCTCTGGAATAGCTCCAGGGAGCTGCACGCCCATGGCTTGTGCTGTTGTTCTAAGCCGCCCTTCACACATCAGGAATGTCAAACAGAGCTGACCTCAGCACCCTGAGAGCCCCACTCCAAACAGAGCCCTGGGCTGTACTCTCCAACAGCAGGCAGACTCTGGAGTGTTTGTCTAATTTAAAACAAGCTAGTTGGATGGTGTATTATTTCTCCAACCAAATAATATTGAAGCTGCAAGCACAACCATCTCTATTGCTTCTGTACTGCATGCATCCCTCAAGCCGGCTCAGCGTATTTAGCAAGTGGAAAAGAGATGATTGTTTCTCATTTCACTGAGAAATTAATAGGAATCAAAAAAGATTTCCATGTGTTTCCTCCAGGCATCTTTTCACCCCAGCCAACTCTGAGAACACACCAAGATCAGCACTTCCCTGACTCAGGAGCTTGACAGTAATCCTCTCCCAATCTGGGTCCCTCCACACCAGTCATGACTCTATGGGGTCACCATACAAAGCCTACAGGCTTGGCCACTGCCTGTCTCTGCCCTTTTCTAGGAACAGTCAAGAAGATACTATTGTTATCTTCACATATTCTACACTTTTCTTAATCCTTTCCCTAAGACGTTATCTCTTTCATTACACACACACACACACACACACACACACATTTTGCCGGGCTCATGAGTGGCCTACCAGTTGCCAAGTCTGGGCATCAAATCTTAGTGTTCTTTCAGCTTATCAGCAGCTTCCCACACAGGGCATCATGCCCTATGGAAAATGAGTTCTTCCTCAGCTTCATTTCCAGGCCCATTCTTTAGTTGTTCGCGTTACCATGGTCCTGTATTATTTTCTTACTTCTGCTAAAACAAACCATCGTTAGTGGCTTCAAACGATTTTCAAAAAACTGCACATGATCTTATGGTTTTGAATAACAGAACTCCAAAAACAGCTTCTCTGGGTAAAACTCAGGATTTAGCAAGATCATCCTCCTCCTAAAAGATCCAAGTGAAACCTTAATTCTGGACTTTCCCAGCTGCCCATGCTTCATATTTCATGGTCCCTCCCTCCATTTGCAAGCCAATCTCATCCCTCTGACCTCTAATTCTGCCCTTAAATCTTCTCTGGTGCCAATAGTATTGTTCCCTTTTTTAAAGATGTTGTAACTCTTTCAGAACCATCTCATCATCTTTTCTCATTTGTATCTGCAAAACTTCTCTTGACATATTACTCAACATCGTCACAGGTTTGGGGATTAGGATGTTGGTTTCTTTGAAGATAATTGCTACGCTGATCACAACCTGGCCTCCAAAATTTTATACACAAAATTCATTCACATCATCCCAGCATCTATAAAAATCTAACCCACTGTAATACTAAGTTAAATTTTACAAAAGTCTAAGTATAAACCAGTTTTAAACTCCCAAACTTCAACAGTCTGGAGTACAGGCCTATAATTCCAGCACTTGGAATGTTGAAGTAGGTGAATTTTGAGATCAAGGTCAGTCTGGGCTACATAATCAATAAATATGAGGTATATAAATTAGTACATAAATATTTTAAGTCTCATCATCTCAGTCAGGAGTAACTAAGGTTCTAGGTATAGTCTATCCAGATGTACAATATTCACCATTCACGAGCCTGTGAGGGACAGTTACTTGCTCCAGTATGGCAATGTAGCAGGCACATGTCAACCTTCCCATCAAGAAGCAAGAAAGTAAGAGAAAAGAGACACCTACAAATGTCTAGACGCAGCAGATGTTTGAGCATTCCTATCTTATTTTCTTTCATAGCTAGACACAGAAATGTGGGCTCTTTACTCCCCAGGCAGGTCCTCTTGTCTCCCTAGTTCCACCAAGTCTCCAATATCCCCACCCAACATACTCAGGTTCAATTCCCAGGACCTACATGGCAGCTCACAACTGTCTATAACTCCAGTTCCACGAGATCTGACACCTTCACATAGGCACACATGCAGGCAAAACACCAATGCACATAAAATAAAAACAAACAAACAAGCATACACTCTCCCAGCTGTAAGGAGAGGTCAGAACTTTGGGGCTCCTTGATCAGAACAGAAAAGAAGCCTGTTTCATTGATACTGAATGCTGGAACATTCCAACTGTCTTTGTAAAGAGGGTGAGGATGGGCCAAGCATGTGGACGCTGGGCCCTGAGGGCCTGCTTCTCTGAGGACAAGCACGCCAAATGAGGCAAATTCTATTTTTGCTACTCTTTTCTAACAGTCCCTTATGTGTCAGTTTGTTTGGGCCTCACCACCACTTCTCCAGCTCCCATCCTTTGCTTATGGTCTATCTCAGAGCAATGCATGACTGCTGGCAGCAGGCTGGATTCTGCCAGAATCAAATTAACTAAACACCAAACCTGGGTTTGTCCACTTGTAAAATGGGTATCAAACACCTACCACATGGGCTTTCCTAGTAAATATTATAGCATGTTAATTTCCTACAGCTACCACACAAATCACCACAAATTGACTGACTTAAAACTACAGAAATGTATTCTCTAATAGTCCAGGAGGGCAAAGGGGCAATACCAAGGCAGGAAGACTCTTTCCTGTCTCTCCCAGTTTCTGACAGCTCCAAATGTCCCTTGGCTAGCACACTCACCCAGTGTAATTCAGATGAGACAATACATACAAGGAGCCATGCAGGATTTTCAGTCCTCTTTCTTTCCTGAAGTGTGGATAATGGCCAAGAAGAGGTGGTGCCTATCAATCCTACAACTAGCTCTTGTCTGGACAAGAGGATCTTCATTTCAGCTGCAGCTCAAGGAGAGCTAGTGAGTGGCAGTAGGTCATCCGGCATGTAAGGAGTAGCCTAGCTGGCCTTGGCTGGAGATCTGTCCTTTCTACAAGAGGGAACAGGATGCTTATCTTGTTTTCACCCTGCCTTAATCCTTCAGCCACTCCCATAGCAGAATATTGTTTTCCTCCCATCCTCAGTACCACAGAAGGCAACGGGACCTGGTGTAAATATTGGAATGGTGTCAATGGGACAAGGAGTTGTTCTGAGCTCATCCTCTTGCAGTTTCTGTCTGGAACTTGCCCTTCCATGCTTCTACATCTTCCACAGGATCTTAGAAAGAAGGATGAGGAGTGAGTCTAATATGAGATGTGGTGGCAGAAGCAGAAATCAGTGAAGTCCTAAACCAGTGGGATCAGCAGGGCAGTTAGTATACAGCTCTGTTGGAGTAATAGCTGACTAGGAAAGAATCTAGTGCTCAATGTAGGGAAACAGCAATTTGTGTTATGTAATTCTTGTTTTGTTTTAAATCACAAAACTGCCTTCAATAACCTAGAAAACAGGAAATATACCTAGTGTAGTCCTGGCTTTGCAAAGAGCTTTCCAAGCAAAACATCACCAGAATGAGTTAGTTGTTTCTACTGTGCTCAATAACATACCTTGAAGGGGGAAAAGTTAATCCACAAAAGAATAAGCAAATTGGCAGAAGAACTGAGAGAAAATATAGGAGTCCGAGAAGTATAACTTTTGTAAGACGAAAAACCATGATTGTCTCTTCAGCTGATAATTGAGGAGTATGCAATCAAGGATCTGCAACTAGAAAAGACCTCCAGAATGTAAGAAATCATCAAGGTTGCTTCCACACACAATATTGCCAAAGAGAGAGCAGGAGAGACAAAGAGAGAGAGAGAGAGAGAGAGAGAGAGACAGAGACAGAGACAGAGACAGAGACAGAGACAGACAGAGAGACAGAGACAGAGACAGAGAAGCAGGCAGACAGAGAGACAGACTGATGGACTGACAGACACAGCTCTCAACGAGCAAGGTCAGGGAGTGGACACTTTGCAGTCATAGGGATTTCTGCCTTGAGGGGCTTATCTCAGTGTTTTAAGTAGCTGGAACAGCCCAGGGCAGCAGCTTTGTCTGCCATCCTGTTATGAAGGAAGGGAGTGTGACTGACACAGACAATAACAGAAGTGAGCCAAGAAAGAACAGGACACCCAGGAGGCTAAATCATGGCTGATGACACCACTACCCTGCCCTGAGCTAACCTTTATGGTATCTGAGCCTCTGCCAACACGGGTTTGATTTCAGACCAAACCAGCCAGGTCACCCCAAAGCAGGATTGGCTCTGGTCCTGGGCCTAAACCCTTAACCTTGTCAGACTTGCATAGCCTCCGCCCCCAGGACCCTGCCAAAAACCTGCCAGTGCGGATGTTTGTGTGGCTGCTTCAGTGAACCAGGGTTACACTGGGAAGGGAGGTACTTTTTGAAGCTGTAGTCACTGCGTTTGGTGTACAGAACATGACAGCAAGGAGGAGAAGGTCGGGATTTAGAGCCAAACTCAGTCCAAATCCTGGTTCTGTTTTGTCATAATCATGTGGCTCTGAGCAAGTTGTTTATGCTCTTTGAGTCTCAACAGCCATTCATGTGAATCAAAAATACCACCACTACCAACTGTGGAATGTGATAGAAAAAGTGAAAGATGCTCATTGTCGGGCAGGCTGCCTGTGATGATCAGTATTAATTGTCAACTTGGCAGAATCTAGAATCATCTGGGAGATGGGACTCTGGGTGTGCCGGTGGAGGAATTATACTGA
The DNA here is from genome assembly GCF_008632895.1 of Mastomys coucha. Lineage (NCBI taxonomy): Eukaryota > Metazoa > Chordata > Mammalia > Rodentia > Muridae > Mastomys > Mastomys coucha. Next base: position 118,383,615 of record NW_022196911.1, on the reverse strand, counting down.
TTATATTAATTCGTTTGGGAACATTCATCTCAGTTGTGGGTGTGACCATTCCCTGGGGAAGGCATTTGGACTATAAAAAATGGAAAAGGGAAACCGAATGCACATTCATTGCTCTCTTACAACTATAGACATGACATCTTCAAGATCCTCTTCATCGACTTCCCTGCCATGATACCTTGAACTGTGAGCTAAAGTAAGCCCTTTATCTCTTAAGTTGCTCTTGTCAGATATGGCAACAGGAAAAATTTTAAAAGACAACAATAGTATGTTCCTTAAACATCTCATGAATGGAGTAAGTACAAGGCGAGGAGGCTGAGGAGGCCTGTGACCCTGACAGCCTGTGCCCATAAATGTGTATTAGGCATGGATGAAAAAAATGACATCAACATTTCTGGCCAGAACCATACAACAAGGTAGGATCTAAACATGGCAATGGTACTGTAGGATCCAATTCATCTTCTTAGGAAAATAAAAAGGCAATGAAAAGCCTGCAGTCCCAGAAGCCAAACCATGGAGAAGTGTACAGAAACAGAGGGGAGCCAATGCCTGGGAATGTACTGGAGGATACCACTTGTGTTGCCTTCAGAAGAGAAATGGCAGCGTTACATCTGTGAGAAGAAACCCAAATACACAGCTTTTCTTGAGCATCAAAAGTTGCATAGCCTCAACCATGGAATGCTTCTGCTTGGCAACAAAAACTAAGGTTGGTTTTGATGTTAGTAACAAAAAATTTTTTCATATTTCTAGCCTGCACAGCTTCTCTCAGCTGTTTCTTATAGCTGATACAGAAGACAACTCTGAGCCACTCGAGTTATCACAAATTCAAAGTAAAGTAAGACTGAGGTCAGAATGATTTTTCCCTCTTTTCTGCCTTCAGTGTCACTTTCTCAAACAGTGCAAGGGCTTCTTTTTGGACTTCAGACTTTCTTGGAGATCCAGAAACTGGAGCCGTCAATACGGAAGTTTGCCTGGCCCTGACCTAAGAAAGTTTCATTATTTCTTTTCTATGGATGGAGCCAGATTTCAAAGAGACCACCTGTCAAGATGCTCCTTGCTCTGAGATCATCTCAGCTGAGAACCCAAGCCATCCTCCAAGGCTTTCTAGCATGCTTCACAAATTTGCTTAGGGTGAACTTATCCCTTGGAAAATGACTGGAACCTACAGGCTCTGCGAATTCCAGCCTGATGTCATTTTTGCCATCAGCAATAATGCTGGCCAGGACAATCATCCTCCCTTGGAAACCTTAAGCTCTCTATACAGCGCTGTGCCAGGCAGCCATGTCCTGTCTAGTTCTTTGTACCCATGCTATCTCTAGCAGGTTACCACCAGACACCACAGCTTCTCCTGGCAGGGACACTGGTCTTACTGCTATTTTATTTTGAATTTCACTGATAACACCATGGATGAGGAACCACATGCACACTGCCTGTTTGTCTCAGTTACACATCTTTCCCTTGAAGATGCATATATATATATATATATATATATATATATATATATATATATATATATATATATATATGGAATGACTTGTATATCCTAAACATTAAACTGATGAGGTTTAGAGGTTAGAAATATCCTGCCCTGCATGCCATGTATAATTAAAGTTGTGAAAGGGCTTTACACAGAAAGCCACACCATTTTCTTAGTCACAGTGAATAAACAAAGTAAATGCCTTCACTAAGCCCAAGTTTCAGAAAAATAAACTTAGGTTCAGAGATACTACTTCCCTGGACACTCTTGGACAGAGGTGAGAAACAAACTCAGGCCGCAGACTCTGACTTGTGGAATTTGTGCTATGATGGTACTCTTTAAGACCAAACTATGTGAAACATTGATAAATTGTGGTGACCTGAGTCCAAGGCCATACAGTCATTCTTTATCTGGTCCCGACACATGTTAAATCTGAACTTAGGATTGTGAAAGGAAGGAGATTCTGTTTCAATAAAATTTGCCTTATAAGGTCAAATTCAGAGGGGAAAAATGTTGAGGTTTTGCTCAATCTCATGTAATTACCAAGAGTCTCTCTTTTTTCCACCCTATTACTATAGCCTGAATTGCTTGCCCAAAACACCTGAGGTCACCTTGTGGCCTATGCCACAGTACACACCCCTTCTATATCTTTCTTGGGGGGGCGTTGGAAACATATGGCATCAAGGATCCCCAGGCCCTGCTTTGCTTGTCTTGCAGAAACTATATGAAGAAAATCACTGGGAGGGCTTAGAGACATATCTCAGCTAGTAAAGTACTTGCCGTGCAAGCATGAGAACCTGAGTTCAATTCCCAGTACCCAAGGGGGTGTGGAAATCCAGTTATGGAAGTGTGCACCTATAAATCCTACCATAGGGAGTTTTGTAATTTTTCTAGCTAGTCAATTTACTAGGGTCCAAGCTCAATGAGAGACCCTGTCTCAAAACATAAGATGTAGAGCAATTGAAGACATGTCCTTGACCTCTGATTTCCATATATACATGCATACATATGTACACACACATGAACATACGTGGGAAACCTAGAGCTCAAATCCAGTCTTTACTAGCAGTGAATAATTGGGGATGTGGAAGCATAGGATATTCAACCCACCACCCAGCTAAAAGCTACCATACACATGGTAGGACCCTTCTGGACAGCTGCCAACTGCCTGAGAATCCCTCCGTAAAGGACAGCTAGGAGAAAGAGTCTATCTATCTGACCTGCATATGTGAATAAAAATCTCACAACCAAAGCCAGCTACCATAGCTTCTCCAAACATGGATCTTAAAAGCACAGTCACCCCCACCACCCACCACAAACATCCTCTGAACCAAACCATGAGTACACAGAGGTTATGTGAGACACCTGTCAGACTGCTCTTAAAATATTTAGAATAACAACAAAATTAAAGACCCTTCAAAGATAGAAAAGAGCCTCTCAGAGGGAGTGGGAAAAACATCAACCTCTCCTATTACATGATATATTTGAGGAACTAAATAAAAATGAAGACAACAGAGAAACACAGACCTCTTTCAGCATTTCTTTTTGTGCTATTTGTCAAACATCAGCATGCACCCTTGCAGCTGACTGCAAAGCAGGCCTACCCAAGGTACCCTAAAACAGCATGAAAGTTTCAACTCTTGAGCTTCTACCAACACAGAGAGAGACCACCAAAGGATAGCACCTCTGCAGAATGGATTTCTCTCTCTACCACATCTGTTGGAAGCATGATCCAGGGCAGAGAAGATGAGAACATGAGTTAGGGACTTAAGTTCCCTCACCATGTCTATAAACAGGCTGCAAACAGCCTCTGCAATACATGCACCCAAACCACACTCTCAGCCTCATTATGAGAGAGCCCCTAGCATGCTGTTGGGGTAAAAGGTCACAGGTATCTGTCTTGAGCTGCAGTCAGTGGTGCCTTCTGTACTCTATTTTCTGCTAGAAGACCATCTCCTTTTATCCCTAGGCCTGACACAGAACACAGACTATAATTATCACAGAAATAAAAACAAAAAACAAAAAACTTAAAAAAGCACCAGCCAAAGCCCCTCTCAAATCTCCACTGAGCATGAACAGGTACAGACTGCCTAAAATCTGCTCCCTAGTCAGTCCCCAGGCCTATTGACAGAGTTATCCCTACCCTGTCTCTAGCTGCAATTATAACTATGAAATCTGTACTTTATAAAATAGCTACCAAGACCAAGTTTGCTACAGAAGATTAGTTTATTATGAAAGAAATAAATGGCATCTTCCGGACACTCAAGGTATACCTTTGTTGTCTGTTGCAGCTTTGTTCCTGTATGCACACATCTGGTTCTGGGAGCCCAACCCCATCCCACACATAAAGTATGTCACCCTGCATAGTGTACATTACCCAAACAGTATAGGACATACAAACCCACCCAGAACACACCACCTATACAGTGTTTGCCAACCTGCATAAGGCTCCAATAGGTCCTGGTGCAAGGAGGATGTGGGCTGGAGCCACTCAAAAGAACATTGGTATGACACTACTCAACTCTAGCCCTCTAATAAAGTGGAGTGTGGTTATGAACCACATGACAATTTTCAAGAATTCAAATATGTCTCAAGCATCCCAGATGCAGCTCTGAAACTAGCTGTGCTAGGAACTTCCACTTCTATGCACAAACCTTGCTCTGGTCATATCAGAGAGGGACAGGTAAAAGGATGGAAGAGACTCCTGTCTTAGCAGACATATGACCAGTCATAACAAAACATTATCAACTGAACCACTGATAAATGCTCGTTATTTATCTATCAAGCTCTGCAAGTTAGATGTCTGGGGCTATGAACCAATGTGTGTGGCTTCTGGAGTGGGTTGCCTCCCTAGCTTATAGGCAGTACCATTTCACAGTATCCTACCTTGGTCAAGAAAGCCAGGGAAGTCTTTGGAGCTTCTTCACAAGGACACTAATTCCACTTTTGAGGCCCTACTACCTTACTATCAAAAGCTCTGGTATTTAACATGTTTTGCTTCGCTACTGGGCATGCCCTGCAAATGGCAGTTGTAGAGGACAAGCATCTGCTTCCATAGCTAATTTCTGATGTCCAAGTGCCCCGTGAGACCCATTTTCCTGAAGCTACACTCCTATAGCCGGCTTCCAGAGCCTCACCTGTCTCTGTCAGTCTTTCAATGCCTCTGACATAGATCTTGCTGCTTCCTTCCTGCATCGTAAACATCACATCTAGGCAGTACCTACCCTGCATGATACATAGAAAGAAAATGGTTTTCTGTGGCTGAGGAGCACCACAACACTGCTGGACACAAGCATCTGAGAACCTATAGAGAATATAAAGAGTAGAGAGTTAACTGATGAAGACCTCAAAATAGGCAGCCATAGAGATGTCATGATCAATGCCAGGGTTAGGCTTTTTGGTAATGTATCTATTTTAGGGTCACAAATACTTCTATAAATACACCCTTACCCATGCTCCTGTAAAAACAAATAGATGCACTGATTCACTAAGACAGATTCAGTTTGGATTGTAGATTATGGTCTATAATTGATGTCCTATATGGGGTGAGGAGCCATGTGTTCACATATATCCAGGAAAAAAAATAACAACAGAAAGCAAGCCAGAAACTGCCCCTTAAAACTGCCCTATTAGTGTAGCATCCTATCTTCAAAGAAGACCAAATACCAATGCTTCTCAAACTATCCCACAAAATAGAAACAGAAGGAATACTACCTAAATCATTCTATGAAGCCACAGTTATACTGATACCTAAGCCACACAAAGACTCAACAGAGGAAGAGAACTTCAGACCAACTTCACATGTGACTATCAGTGCAAAAGTACTCAATAAAACTCTTGCAAACCCAATCCAAGAACACATCAAAACCACCATTCACCACTATCAAGTAGGCTTCATCACAGGGATGCAGGGATGCTACATTATAAAGAAATTCATCAATGTAATCCACTATATAAACAAACTCAAAAAAATCACATAATCATCTCATTAGATGATGAAAAAGCCTTAGACAAAATACAACACCCTTTTGTGTTAAAAGTCTTGGAAAGATCAGGAAATCAAGGCACATATCTAAACATAATAAAAGCAATATACAGCAAACCAATAGCCAACATCAAATTAAATGGAGAAAAACTTGAAGCAATCCCACAAAAATCAGGGACTAGACAAGGCTGACCATTCTCTCCCTATTTATTCAATATTGTACTTTAAGTTCAAGTTAGAGCAATTAGACAACAAAAGGAGGTCAAAGGGATACAAATTGGAAAGGAAGAAGTCAAGATATCACTATTTGCAGATGATATGACAGTATACATTGGCAACCCCAAAAATTCCACCAGAGAACTTCTAAACCTGATAAACAATTTTAGCAAAGTGGCTCAATATAAACTTAACTCAAATCAGTAGCCTTTCTCTACACAAAGGATGAACAGGCTGAGAAAGAAATTAAGGAAACAATAGCCTTCACAATAGTCACAAATATTATAACATAATTAAAAAATATGGTACAGAGTTAAACAAAGAATTCTCAACTGAGGACTCTCAAATGGCAGAGAAGCACCTAAAGAAATGTTCAGCTTCCTTAGTCATCAGGGAAATACAAATCAAAACGAAACTTACACCAATCAGAATGACTAAGAACAAAAACTCAGGTGACAGCAGATGTTGGCTAGGATGTGGAGAAAGAAGAGCACTGCTCCATTGCCAGTGGAATTGGAAGCTGGTACAACTACTCTGGAAATCAGCCTGGCGGTTCCTCAGAAATTTGAAAATAGTTCTACCTGAGGACCCACTCCTGAGCATATACCCAGAAGATGTTCCACCATGTAATAAGGACACATACTCCACTATGTTCATAGCAGCCTTGACAACTTCACAAACTTTGTTGGCAAATGAATGGAACTAGAAAATATCACCCTGAGTGAGGTAACCCAGACCCAAAAGGACATACATGGTATGTACTCAATGATAAGTGGCTATTAGCCCAAAAGCTCAGAATACCCACAATACAACTCAAAGACCATATGAAGCTTAACAAGAAGGAAGGCTAAAGTGTGGATGCTTCAAACCCACTTAAAAGGAAGAACAAAATAATCACAAGAGGCATAGGGAGGAGGAACCTGGGGGGAGGTAGAGGAGAGCAGGAGCAGGTATGGGAAGAGACAGGAGAGAAGTCTAGAGGGTCAGGAATAAATAAGTAGCAGAGAGGGTGAAGCTTGGGGAACTACTACAAGTCCCAGACACAAAGGATGTAAGAGGACCCCAGGACCCAATGGGGATGACATTAGCTGAAACACCCAACAGCAGGGAGATAGAACCTGAAGAGACTACCTCCAGGAGATAGACATGGCCACCCATCCATCTCAAAATTTTTAACCTAGAATATTCCCTGTCTAAAAGAAATTCAGGGACAAAAATGGAGCAGAGGCTAAAGGAAAGGCCATCCAGAAATCACCTCACCACTCAATCCATTCCATCTGCAGATATCAAACCCTAACACTATTGCTGATGCCAAGATGTGCTTCCTGACAGGAGCCTAGCTAGTATGGTTGTCCTCTGAGAGGCTCTGCCAGCGCCTAAGACAGATACAGATACTAACAGCCAACCATTGGACTGAGCATGGGGATCCCAATGGAAGAGTTAGGGGAAGGGCTGAAGGAGCTGAAGGGTATTGCAACCGCATAGGAAGAACAACAGTATCAATTAACCAGACCTCTCAGCTACCATCAACCAAAGAGTATACATGGGCCAGTCCATGGCTCCCACTACATAAGTAGCAGAGGCCTCATCTGGCATCAGTGGGAGGGGAGGTGCTTGGTCCTGTGAAGGCTTGATGCTCCCCTAGAGAAGGGGGATGCTAGGGGGTGAGGTAGGAGTGGATGGGTGGGTAGGGGAGCACCCTTTTAGAGACAAAGGGGAGGGGTATGGAGTGAGGGATTCATGGAGGGGAAACCAGGAAGGGGGATAACATTTTAAATGTAAATAAATAAAATGATTAATAAATAAATTTTAAAAAGGAAAAAACCAGGCCTTGTCGGCCGCCTTACCTGTCCAGTGGAAGTAAGAAGGCAAACACCGAGCTCTTCCCCATGCAGTTTTATTAGGATCCTTGTAATCTTGCTTGTTACATCTTACTTATTTCTACTTACATTTTATTAGTTACATCTTGCTTCTTACATCTTACTTATTACTATTTCTACTTACTCCTATTCCTATTCTTAGTTCTATTCCTACATCTTACTTCTATCCTTACATACTTACTCCTATCTATCATACTTACTCTTCTATATCCCATACTTACTCTTCTATCCCATCACCAACCCTAATTCTACATACTTACTTACTATCTCTACATACTTACTCTTCTAAATCTACATCTTACCTCTAACCCATCACCAGCCCTAATTCTACATACTTACTCCTATCCCCACATACTTACTCTCTCTCCAGTCTTTCTCCAGCCCCCAGCCCTTGTGGGTTAAGTACTTTCCCTGGTCCCAATCAGCACCAGCTACATGGCAAAGCATAATAGGCTGCGGGAATTCATGCCAGCTTGCATCACAAACTAGAGGCACTCAGCTTCTCCAACTAAGGGCTTGATTATCAGTGCTCTCTGCTCTGACTGGAGACCAGGTGTTCAATATATATGTATATAGGGTGGCAGCTGCGGCTCCCCACAAGGCCTATTCAGCCTTCAAGATAGCTAAGTGGATAAAGACACCTGCTGTGAGGCCTGACAACCTGAGTTCAATCCCAGAGATCTACACAGTGGGAAGAAAGAGCCCAGTTGTCTGATCTCCATACGCACACCACAGAATGTACACACTCATGCATTCACATGAAAATATTATTTTTATTTTATTCTTTAATCTTTTCTTCTCACAGTCCAGAATTTATCCCCCTCCCAGTCCACCATCCAACTGTTCCACATTCCACACCTTCTCCCAACCCCACTCCCACCCCCACCCCTCCCACTCCCCCACTCCTGTCTCCAAGAGGATGTCCCCAGTCCCCCCAACCCCACCAGACCTCCCACTCCCTGGGGCTCCAAGTCTCTCAAGGGTTAGCTGTATCTTCTCTGACTGAGTCCAGACCCAGTAATCCTCTGCTGTATATATGTTGGGGACCTCATATCAGCTGGTGTATGCTGCCTGGTTGGTGGCTCAGTGTCTGAGAGATTCCAGGAGTCCAGGTTAGTTGAGACTGCTGGTCTTCCTATGGGGTCACCCTCCTCCTCAGCTTCTTCCAGCTTTTCCCTAATTCAACCACTGGGGTTACCAAAAATGAAAGTCATACTATGTACAACAGGCAGCAGTCCCTTTGAATCACCATAAAGGAGACTCCATTGATGTGCCGGCCATCTCTGTAGATAAGCTGCATGCAAACCTAAAAGGTCTTGGGAAGAGTTTAGTTCACCTATTCCTGACTCCCGTCAAACCCAGATTGTGTGTGCTGGAATGCCCTGTTTACCTCTTTAAAAATACAAAACTCACATGACTCTGAGTCATTTCCCATGACTCCCCTAAAGCTGGCATCTAGTTTCCTTACTAATGTAGCTCCTCTCTGAACCATAGAAGTTCCTGTTTGTACCATGCACTGAACCCCAGGCTTGAGAAGTTCAAGTAGGGTCAGAAGAATACTAGGTCCTAAGTTTACAATCATGGATGTGGGCATCAAGAACCCATGATACCTGCTGGACCAACACAGTGATTGGGATCAGAACCCCATACTGCTCACAGGGAAGCTGCTCCTCCATTAAGCATAGTAATCACAGGGTTACCTCTGCTGCCAGGCACAAGGAGAATTCTTTCCCTTCTAGACTCCACTAATCACACCAAGCATTCTGGGAGCACATTTTGCTCAAGATAGTCCACACCCTGGCTCCAAGTACCCATCCAGCTCACTGTAGATTAGGCCTCTCAATGGGTATCAAAGTTGGGGAGCTTCAAGGCTTCTGGAAAAACAGGAGATCTCTGGCCCTAAGACTGCAGTAGGCAAGGTGAGACCCATAGGGGAGTGGAGAGGACACAGATGGCTCAGGCCCAGGAATTACTGTGTATAACTCAGCATTGCTGGGGTTGAGCAGCTACCATGTACCTTCCCTACAAAAAGATCACTTAAAGATGGTTGGATGTGTGACCTAGTCTTAGGGGAACATTTTTGTCTAATGTTCATCAGCTAGGCAGCTCAGAACACAGCCTGGTTACCTCAATCCTCACTTCTCTACAAACTACTTTCTCTTTAAAATAAACAAAAAAACCTCTAATTTCTAATTTCATGTTACAAAGAATCTACAGGCTGTGTCAACCCATTTAGAATGATGAAATTTAATCTTATGAATAAACATCATACACTGAGTCAGCACTTTGGTGCTGCCCAGTCACTCATGTGTGTGACCTTCAGAGCAGGATCCCACCTGGACTTATCTATGTTCTCATCTTGGGTGGGTGCCTTCCAAGAGGGTCAGGGAGAGGTAGATGAACTCAGCCTCTAGATCAAGAAGTAGGAAGATGGAAGAAGGAAAGACAAGGAGGTAGAAGGGGATCTCATTAAGTAATCTCTCCCTTTGCCAACTGCTACCTCACCACTAGAAGTTTGTGGTCACCAGTATTTCCTATTCTGTAAAGATGTCTGGATGAGGAGAGTACCATTGTATTGTCAAGCATGAGTCACTCTATGGACTTTGTTTAGGCAATAGCATGCCTTGGAGAAGGAGCTAAGTGCTGTGACAGCAGTGTCCTATCAAGTAAGAGGGTGTCCAACATGAAATGCAGCAGCTGGGAAGGTGGTAAAAGCAGACATCGATAAATTAATACTGGGGACACTCCCAGATTGTAAGGCACTGGAGAGGGGGCTGAGACAAACATAGTCTGCCTGGGCAGGAGAGATGGGCTGTATTAGTCATTCTTCTGACAGTATGACCAAGGCAACTTAGAGAAGAAAAGGGTTATTTGAGATCATGATTCCAGAGAGATAAGAATCCCTCATGGAGTGGAAGCATGGCAAATTGTAGGCATGGCAAAAGGAGGAAGGAACTGAGAGCTTTCATCTCAACCACAAGCACAAAGGGGGAAGGGAGGGAGGGAGGGAGAGAGGGAGGGAGGGAGGGAGGGAGGGAGTATTGAGAGAGACTATGTGAGAGAGAGAGAGTAAGAGAGAGAGAAAGAGAGAGATAACTAGAAGTGGTGCTGAGCTTTTAATTTAAAAACCCTCCAGCAAAGCTGCACTGCCTAACCCTCCCCAACAGTACCACCAACTGAAGTGTTCAAATGTCAGAGATTATGGGGGAATTTCCCATGTAAACTATAACCTTCCCTTTACCTCCACAGGCTCATGTCCATATCATAATGCAAAGCCCCATTACCTTTCATACTCTCAACATGAAGTTTACAATTCCAAAATCCAGTCTTTTCTGAGACTCAAGGAAATCTCTTAATTATAACCCCCTGTAAAATCAAAACAGCAAATTACATATTTTCAACATTTAATGACATGGAATATACATAACCATTCCAGAAGGTTGAAATGGGAGTATAGAGAGGAAATAGTGGGTCAAGGTTAAACCAGAACCCAGAAAGGAAGACAAAATTGTTTATTTATTCATGTTACATCCCAATATCGGGCCCCCTCCTTCCAGTACCTCCCTCTTGCAGTTCCTTCCCCCATTCCTCCCACTCCTTCTCCTCTGAGAAGGAGGAAACAACCCCCTACTTACCCTCCACACACATTAGTCACTTAAGGGCTAGGTGCATCCTCTCTCTCTAAGACCTGACAAGGTGGTCCGGGAAAGAGAATGGGATCCACAGGCAGGCTACAAATTCAAGGACAGCCCCACTCAAGTTGTTGGGGGACCCAAATGAAGACCAGACTGCACATTGGCTACATATATAGGGGGAGTGGCTAAGTCCAGTCCATGCTTGATCTTTGTTGGTAGTTCAGTCTTTGGGAACCCCCAAGGGTGGAGGTTAGTTGGCCATGTAGACCTTTCTGTGAAGTTCCTATTCTCTTCAGGTCCCTCAATCCATCTAACTCTCTGAGATCCATCTAATGTTTGGCTATGAGTCTCTGTATCAGTCTCGGTCAGCTCTTGGGTAGAGCCTCTCAGAGGACAGTTATGCTAGGATCCTGCCTGTCTACAAGCTTAACAGAGTATCACTAATAGTTTCAGGGATTGGTTCTTACCCAAGAGATGGGTCTCAATTTGGGCCAGTCATTGGTCAATCATTCCCTGTGTCTCTGCTCTATCTTTATCCCTGCACACCTTTAGGTCAAAGATTTTGTGAGTAAGTTGCTATCCTTATCTCTCCACTGGGAGTCCTGCCTGACTACAGGAAGTGGCCACATCAGGATCCATAACCCTACTGCTAGGAATTTACTGAGATCTGGGACAGGGTGGGGACAGGGAGCTCCAGGGTGGCTATGGGATCACTTTAACTGACACCAAATAGTATAGTTCCATGTCTAGTATCAAAAGGCTTATATGGCTCTGTTCTTCCCAATTTGTTGCTTGCAGCATACACCCCTGTCCTCATATATAGGAGATCCTCTCCTTTAAGCAGCTCTCATTGTCAGATGTGTCATGGTTCTAGTATCTTAAGACCTTCACAGCTTCACGTAATGATTTTTTTTTTGTGGCCTCTAACCCCTACAACATAGCTATAAGAAAGATCCCAGTCTAGAATTGCTTATACCATTTGCATCTCAACCCAACATTCAAAGGAAGTTTTTCTAATCAAGGAAACATTGTCCAACTGAGCATCAGAGTTCTGGGTGAGAGTTCTTCATGCAGCTGCACCCCATGGAGCCTGACTTGGCCTTTTGAAGCCTTATCAGCACTGTTACTCAGCAAGAAACAGTACATAGCCAACATCATTCTAAACTCTGAAGCTGTCTGTTTCATACCAGACATGATAGTTTCTCATCCAACAGTAAAAGCCCCCACCTAGCTCCAGGCAGAAGGAAAGGCGAGCACAGTGCCTCACCACCCTCACTCCATGTCTGACCTCATAGAGACGACAGTCAGGAAGTGTTCTGGAATCCTTATCCAAGCCCACCTGTGAGGCAGTGGCCTGGGGCACACAGGCCTTCCTCACTCCAATCACTCTTTCTTCCATCCTCTCTGCTGCTCAACTCTGGCCACCACCCAAACAGACACACCACTTGGTATACCATTTTAGAAAATGTAACGCAAAGCACTTTACTCTATGCTACTGCCTGCTCTCCATGAATAATGAGAGACTCTGGATACAGCTGATGGCTCAACTCATCTTACAAGGCCTGAGTGTGAGTTCATCTGCATCTCTGAATGGGGTGTGGCAGTGAGATGACTTAAGCTAGTTCCCCAGACAAAAGAAGAAGCCAAATAGTACCTTCTCTCCCTCTGAGTCAGAGCCACAAGCTGCTGTTGTGCTGGTCTGACCTGGAGGAATGATGCCTCCATGTGAACTGATCTGGCAGTACCTGACCACCTTTTACTGCACAGCTGGGGAATCTGAGTCAGTACCATGCCCAAGGACATTCTGAGCTGGCATAGCCTCTGCCTGCAAGAACAGGCCTGACAGGTCCTCAGGTATCCTTCTCAATCAGTGTTGAAGTTCTGGCTAGAACAGATATTGCCCTCCTTTCCCCGACATGGTCCAGCCCCTTTAGAAACTCCATTTTGATAAAGACAAATTATCTCTTCCCCTCATGCTTTCCAAACATTCATAGAAGCTTGTATTGTTCCCATCAATGTCAAAGAATAGATCTATTTAACAAACATTAAATTCTTGGTGCTTTCCTATCCCACCTTACCACCTTATTATTAAAGACAAGCCACTGCAGCTCCTTTCTTTGCCTGATACTATCAACTCTTGTCTCTCACCAGAAGATCATCAGGCAGACAGAAAGGCAAATGGATCCAATAAATTGAAACTGCATCAGAGCCAAAACTGATCTTGACAGGTGGTTTGGAACAATCAGAACAGGAACTACAAGAACAGATGTAAGCAAGCAGATAATAGAAAATTTCAGAAAGGATCAAAATGATCCCAAAGGTCAGAGCAGACCCTACTCTGGCATCTCCTGAAGCTCCTCCCCTGCATGTAGACAGCAAACATGTGGATGGTGAATGTCTAAAGGGGGCATCTTTAGAGGGGCATCTTTAGAGGCCACGGATATTTTCATACCCGGATTTCCTCAGTGGTTTATCCCAGCAAACTCGTCCACTGATTGCTCAGTCACTCGAGCTATCACTTTCCCATCCTAGCAATAGGCTCAAGGGATGGTCATGCTGCTTTCCGAGAGTGGTTCGTGGCCCAGTTCACAGGAGAAATGTATAGCTCTAAGGTCAAAGTGTGATAGACAGAAATCTGCTTTAACATTTTATCACAAACCATCACAACATGGTAACACTTGTGATCAAACTACTGAGATCAAAATACTATAAAGGAAATGAAGACTTCCTTCAGTGACTTCATTAGCCCATAACAAAACTGATAGAAAAATACTTGAATTTACATATATGACTTTAGAAACTATCAAACTTGAAAAGCAAAAAGGAAAAAGACTGAAACAAAAATAAATAGGGTTGGGGAGGGGGGAGGGAACAGGGGTTTTTTGGTTTTTTTTGTTTGTTTATTTTATTTTATTTATTATTTTATTTTTTTCAGAGGGAAAACTGGGAAAGGAGATATCATATGACATGTAAATAAAGAAAATATCTAATTAAAAAAAGGAACTAATAAAAGGCTTGCTTATAATATAGGTTTATATTAAAACTCAAAATGCTTAATATATATTAACATTTCAAAACATAATGAATAAATAAATAAAGAGCAAACTGAAACAATTCCAAAGATGTTGCCTAGGCTTACCATATCCAAACATAAGAAAGAAAGAAAAAGGTAAAGTATTTGAAGAAATAGCCAACCTTGAATCTATACTCTGTAATATTGTCCTTTGGAGGCAAAGCAAGATCTGCCTTTCATATAATGTTAAAAGCTCTTCAGAGAGAAAGGAAAATGTACAGCTCAAAAACTCAGATATAAAAGGAAAAGAAAAGCATTAAAGAGAGTAAAGTAAAACAAAAATGTCTTTCTTTTTTTTCCTTATTTATTTTTATTTGTTACTCATTACAGGTGGTTGTGAACCACCATGTGGTTGCTGGGATTTGAACTCATAACCTCCAGAAGAGCAGTCAGTGCTCTTAACCACTGAGCCATCTCACTAGCCCCTCCTTATTTATTTTTAAATAGGTCTTTCTACATAGCCCTGGCTATGTAAACTAGGCTGGCTTTGAACTCACAGAGATCCACCTGCCTCTGCCTCCCTCATTTTGAGATTAAGGGCATATATCACATCTAGCTAAAATGTTCATATTTCTTATTTTTGGACCAGAAAGGTATGTGCTCTACCACTGAGCTATATCTCCAGTTCTCTTTTTTCTTATTATTAATTAATCTACTAAATATGTTTGTCTAAAGTAATGGCACCTATGGTGTTTTTGCTTATGCATACATTAAACACATATAGACCTATAGATGAACACCTATATAGATGATGTAATGTCCAACAGCAGTGACACAGGAATGAGAGATGAAGAGGCAGAGATGTTTCACTATTGTAAGCCTTTTGCACTTCCTGTAGGGTTGACAGTTTGTTGAAAGATACTTTACAGAGTGTGAAGAACAATCACCAAAACATAAAAAAATAAATACAACTGATACAGTATGAATGAAGAGAAAATGTAGTAGTACTAAATGCTCAAAATCATAAAAGGGAAAAAATATTAAGAGCAAAATTAGAAACAGAGAACATGGATATCAAACAGAAACAGTCACAAACATTGCAGATATTAACCTAGCTATATTAATGATCCCATGAGAACTAATAATCTAAAAAATCAGTTACAAAACAGAGATTGTCAGAAAATATTTTTTAAAAAAGAAGACAAATATGTATTTTATATATGCAACCTTCTTTAAATATAGATATGCATAGATGGACAGAAAAATATATGCCATACTTAAACTAACAAAAAAGCATGTCCACTAATTCCAAATAGAGCCAAATTAAAACATATAAAAGATGTATGTTTATAATATAAACTACAACTCCTAGGAGATAGCATAGAAAACCCAGAAGACCTTGGTTGGTGTTGTAAGTGATTTTTTTTTTTTTAGGTCCAACACCAATGATACAACCCATAAAAGAAATAATTAATAAACTGATTCATTGGAAATCACTACTCTGTAACACACATTTTCAAGAAAATAAAAGAGTACGTCACAGACATACCCTATAAAAGATCACTCACCAAAACATACAAAAAACAAAACATTTTGACACTCAAAAATAAGAACATATACAGCAGATTTAAAACTGGGAAAAAGATCCAAATACATATGTATCCCATCAGAAAAGATAATCAGATGGCAATCAGGCAAACATAATCATATCTTCAGCATCATATATCACTAGGGAATTGCAAATTAAAATGAAATACCACTACATACCTTTTTAAATGGCCTCAACCCACACCCCTTAGAATGCCAAATATGACATACCAAAAACTCTCCTTCATTGCTCATAGGGATACGGTGGTACAGCAATGTTAGAATATAGTTTGGTGGATTCTTGTAAAGCATAACATACTTCTTACCAATATAATGCAGCAATCTCTCCCCTTGGTATATTTCTAAATAAATCCAAAATACATTGCACACATGAAAACCAGAACAGATCTTACAGCAGCTTTTTATTCATAACTGCTAAAAACTGAAAGCAACCAAGATGCCCTTCAGTGGGTAACTGGATACATTTTGGTTCAGATGTTTTGGACACTAAAGAGAAATGAGACAAACTGTGAAAAAATAAAGGGAAATCTCTGGTGCTTATCATTAGCAAAAAGAATCTGGAAAGGCTGCATGTTGTATGATTCCAATCCATGACATTCTGGAAAAGGCAACAAACAGACAAACAAAGAACCTCACATGGTAAAACGATCCATGATTGTCAGGGATCAGAGGAAAGAAATACCAAGCAGAGCCCAGAAACAATGAAAGGTACTGACTACAGTGGATCTGCATCATCGCTAATTAATCTAATGGAATATCCAGGAAGAGAAAACTCTGTTATAACCAGAGACTCTGAAGGATAACACTGTAAGGCTGCGGGTCTATAAACTGCAACATTAGTTGTTCTCACAAGAACACTAATAAGGAGAAAGAAGAGAAGGCATGTGAAGGTGGAAGTAGATGAGAATCTCTGTGATAGCTTCTTACTCTACAAGATGTTGGTCTCATGACCGCAAGGGTGTTTGCAATGATAGGTCATGGTAACTGTGAATTAACGCTATTATCAGAATTTAATTTTTTGTTTGTTTTGTTTTTAGAAACAGAGTTTTTCTGTGTAGCCCTGGCTGTCTTGGAACTCAGTGGGTAGACCAGACTGTCCCCAAATTCTTAGAGATCCACCTGCCTCTGCCTCCCAAATGCTGGGATTAAAGGCATGTGCCACCACTGCCCAGCCAGAATTTAGCTTTTAAACTGTAGCATGTGCTGGCTTTGTGATTTTCATATTTATATGTTTATCAAATCAAAAGGGATGGCTAAGCAAAACGCTTATTAACAAATTCTGCCTACTCCTTTGATTAGAGTTTCTATTCCTGTGATAAATCACCACAACCAAAATAACTTGTGAAGAAAGAGTTTATTTCACCTTAAAACTCTCAGATTGTCAGAGCAGGAACTCAAGGCAGGAACTTGGAAATAGGAACTGAAGCAGAAGCTATAGAGGAATGCTGCTTATCGGTGGGCCCCTTCTACCATGTTTAGTTTGCTTTCTTACACACCCCAGGACCACCCTCCCCAGGATAGCATCTCTCATAGCAATCTCCCATGACAATCATTAATAAAGAAAATATCCCTGCAGGCTTATTTACAGATTATTCTGATGGAGGCATATCTTCAATTGAGATTCTCTCTTCTCAGTTATGTCTAGATTTAGATCAAATAGACAAAAGAGCTAACCAGCACACCTGTTATAAAGAAAGAATGCCTTCTTTAACACAAGGCAACACAGGGTCCCAACTCTTACCTGTTTGCTGTATATACTCTCCATAGACAAAAGACCAGGAACATGCATGGGAAGGACAAGCTGAGTGTACACACTCATTTTTTGCAACCTACTTTTAATAAAGGTTCAACCTCTCCTCTAGCCCACCAGTCAGCAGAGGTAATGGAAAAGAAAAGTTATTAGGATACAGGGGAAGTGGACCTGTTTAGCAATAGCTCTTTGGGGGCAAGCTCAATCTTTGGCAGCAGTTCAGTCTAGTAGCAAACACCAATTACAACTCAGCAGCTATAGTTCAATCCTGAAGGAACCCATTAGGCTCACCAACTGGCCTGAGATGAGGCTTTGGAAGTGGCAAGCTGCTGAAAGAACCCCATAAACAGTTCTTGGGAGCGCTTCTCTCAATAGTAGCACTACAACAAGTTGAGCTGAACTTGTTGAATATGCATGTTGTTAGCGAAGAATAGTGAGGAGGAGCAAGCCAAACCAATACTCAGTGCTTGTCTTCCACTGTCTGTGGGGTTATATTTACACTCCTTCATCACGAGTCCTTTCACATGTTTGCTATATCAAAACATCCTTTCACCTGTGTCTGCTTCAGAAAAACATCATTTGACATAACTAACTTTCCAAAGAAACTAGAAGTTTCCACTTCATGCCCCGCTTTCTGTTTAAGAATTGTCCTTTTCTCTATCATTAGCAACCTACACATAATAGAAATGATTGTAAGAACCATCGCATTTTCAATAAGTGGAATATGTACAACATAGTCAAATAATCTAACAAAACAACCTTAAGTTTCTATCAATATACAATACTTCAAACAAAACAATTTTATATTTCTATCAATATATAATAATTAAACAAAAAACCTTAAATTCCTCTTAATACACAATAATTACACAAAAGACCTTAAATTTCCATCAATATACAATAATTAAAACAGCTTTGTATTTCTATAATATACAATAATTCAAACAGAAACCTTAAAGTTCTATCAATATATAATAAACAAAACCCTTAAATTTCTATTAATATACAATAATTGTAACAAAAAGACTTTAAATTTTTATCACTCCCTGATCATAAATAGCCTTCCATCCTAAATGATAACAACTATAACACATCAAATGACCAACCCTATCCACCCCAACTTAAGGAACTAGGGCAATGATCTTTGTAAAGTTACTTACTGCTGAATTGGGTGAAGAATTCCTGCATGGGCCCCCAAGAAGGAAAAAGGTTAGTTTGAAAATAAAAAGCTAGCTGTAGCATTTGTTGCCAAGTCTCTGTGTTTTTCTTTTCTCTGTGTGGTCCACCACTAGAGCTAGCCCTTTTAAAGTTGATTTTGGAGAAATCAGTATCTGAGACAGTCTGTGAATCACCTAGGCTACTTAGACATTCATGTCTTAGCTGACAAGAGGATTTCCCTGGTCAGATCTAATCTTTATATGTTTTGTTGGTAGCCATATTTTATTCATTCCCTGTAGATACATATACATATCCATGTCCCCATCTTAATACAATTGCAAGACCAGGAACGTGCATGTGAAGGACAAGCTGAGAAACAAGCCCAAGTCATAAGTGGCTACAAACACTCCTATACAGTCCACCAGAACCTTCAAGAGCCCTGCTGAGAAAGCTGGCCCTTAAAAAGTGGTCACACAAAGGAATTTGCCTTCCAGACTTATGTACACTGTTCCCAAATCCCTCAAAAGTCAGAATAAAAATACCAAAAAGATATCTTGGTGCAGCAAGGCTAGGGCCCTAGCTACCCTGGATGACATCTGATGGGCCAACCTTTGTCCTTCTGCACAGTCTTCCCAGGGATTTTGTGGCTTGCTCTTCTAAAGTACACATAGAGCCTTTCAGACCCATTTAGCAGCTCCAGACAATTCCTCCTACCTTTCAGTCACCATTGTCACGTAGCAGACACTACAGTACATTCAGTGTCTGCTATGGAGACAGCCAGATTGCCCCAGAGCCCTGTATAGTGGTGTATCTAAGTCCTGCCTCTCATATATTGCAATAGTAGCTCTGGGTGTCTCAGTGATCTAAGAAGCTCCAGGAGACACATAAAACAACCCATCCTATACAACGCAGGATGATATCGACCTATGCACACACTATCACCATGGCAATACTCTGGAGGGGAAATGAGTAAATAGCTCTGCCTTTGAATATGACCACTGCCCCACCCTGCTCTGCTTCAGTCTTGGTATAACTCATGACCTTGAGATGCACTTCTAATGGAGTGTATAGTCTCTCCCTAGGAGTGCCCCAAGTTTGGAGACTCTCTCTAGCTGAAAAAATGTTGGGGACAAGAGGCCCACAACCAAGCCCTCTCCTGCTATGGAGCAATTCCTGAGAAAGGCTAAGAACACAGGTGGCAATCAGGCAGAGTGGAGAACAGAAAATCACAAAAAGATCACTTGACCCACAGGTAAAGCAGGAAAGGCTTAGAGAAATGGCTCATTGTGTAAAAGTGGTTGCAACACAAGCATGAAGACCTGAATCTGAATCCCCAGTGCCCAGGTAAAAGGTGAGCATAGCTGTGCTTGTATCTATAGCCCCAGCACTACTGGGGAGAAATGGGTAGAGATGGGAGGACTCCTGGGACTTGCAGGCTGCCAGTCTAGCTTCAGGTTCATTGAGAGACTCTGTCTTAAGGAAGTAATGTGGAGAGTGATAGGTCAGGACACTTAATATTCTCCATGTGCACAAGGACATACACACTTGTACACGTGAGTGCATATACCACACACATATACAGTATATACACACACAGGAAGTAGCACTAGAGAACTGGTATAAACTCTAGAAGTAGGCTTAACCCTGTGCTTGCTGTGTATCAGTGAAGGCAAACATGAGATCCCAGAGATAGAACACAACTGTGACAAAGGTGATATTATCAGACTTAGGACCCATTTGGAGAGAGTAAATAACCCCAGAGAAACAAACATTCAAGGAAGAATATGTCAGCCTGGGTGTATAGTGATGAGAGCTGTCTATCTACACAGGTCTTAGAGAGAAAGGTCATTGAGAGAAAGTGGGAGACAAGGCAGGGGGTTCTGAGAGTTTGCTGAAGTTGCCCATTATGGAGCTTGGAGAATTTGAGGGGAAAGTTGATGGGTAGTTGACTGAATTCATCATGATGTAGGAGTCGCTTCATTTATTCAGGTTAAGAGACAACTTTAGGTCTCTGGAAATCTTTGTATAGGGTGACTCTCTGTCACACTGCCCAGGCAAGGCCAGGGCTGAATGATGCTGACAGGTGAGGATGAGACAGAGGACAGGGAAAGCCCAGACATGTTTCTTGGGCTAGGTCACAGTCTCAGCAAACTGAGAAGAGAATGTATTGGATTTTCAGAGGAAGATGATGCCCTTACTACTTAGGCCACAGAAAACGAGGCTCAAATGAGAGCTCTGGGAACTTCCTGCTTTTCCAGGGATTCCAGGGCCCACTGTAGCGTATGTGGGCAGGTACAAAAGCTGAGCCAAAGCTGTCACCATTTCAGTTAGAAAGGGGATGAAGTGCTTAGGACTGTCAGGAATATATTCAGAGTATGGAGGACAGATAAGTTCTTACACTTCATGTAGGTGAGAAGTCAAAAATTATTTGGAAAGTTAGGTCTGAACTGCAGAAACTTATATAATAGAATAGAGGTTAGGCATTAAAGATAGTTGAATAGATTGCTGCCTGAAAGGAAGTTGCTCAAGACAGGCTTCTGACAACAGATGCCCAGTAAGGAGGCCAATGAGAGACTAAGTTGTTAGTGAGTGGGAGGCACCCAGCACAGCCTGGGGACAAGCGAGTAACAGACTGACAGCAGTGAAGAAAAAGGGATATGTCAAAACAATTAAAACCAAGGCAAAGGAAGGTAAATTTGACTCAGTAGGGATTAAGTACATTTAAAACTACAAGTTTAATTTTTAGTTTGTTTGGATTTTTATTGGCTATATTTATTTATAAGAGTTTTGCACCATTTGAAGCAGGAAGTTCCCAAAGCTCTCATTTGAGCCTCGTTTTTGGTGGCCTAAGTGGAATTGCTTTCTTGATTTCCCTTTTAGATAGTTCATCATAAGTACATAGGCTACCTTGATTATAATAGTGACTTTGTAAAGCAAATTGAGTAGGGAGAATGTGAAAATTTCCATCACTGTGGAGATGTGACTGCTAAGGATGTAGTTGCTTTTGAGTTGAAAGCCCCATGTTTGGGCACTGAGATTCTTATTATCAGAGCAAACCAGTGTGACCAGCGCATGGAGGCTACACTAAATGATAGATTGTAAACAGCTAGTGACACCAGGCCCACACAGCCCCCAAACTGCAAATCAAAAATCCACATGTTTAATAAACAGATGAATCAGAGCAAGACAGAGCCTCTGTGGGGTGTTGCATTGGCAGGATGCAGCAGGCATGAGCCTCTCCCCTGGGTCAAAACACAGAGCACTCAACCTATTACATGGCTATTACCTCTGGCTCAGTGCACAGCACATGCCCAGTAGGGTCCAATGGTCACAAGTCCAAACCCAATAACATGACTCTGGTGTATGGCCCTCCACAGAGGCAACAATCTTGGAGAGCTGCGCTTTAGAGACACAATATGGTGGCTCCTGAGGGGTGTTAAAGGCAGCACTGGCATGGAGTTTAATAAGCACTGATCCTTTGAAGGGAAGCTTGCCATCTTAGAACCAAGATGAAGATGGTTCGGGGAGACAGGAGTTCCTGAATGACTGTGCTAATGGAGGCCATACCCTGAATATGAAATGGCCTATCGACTAAAGTTCAGCTGGATCAACAGCTTCAGCTGAGTCTGAGTTCCTTGCCAGCTGAGAGCCATAGCCTTGTAAGCTGTGCCCTGGGGGGCATAATGCCTCAGATGCTCTGACTGCAACTGGTTTGGGCCTGTACAGATGCATACCCAGCACCACACCATGGACGGCCAGTGTTCCCATTTAGGAGTATCTATTCCTTCCATAATGCCTCTGCCCCCTGTACCACCCTCCCAAACCCAATCCTATGTAGCCTTCTCCTCAAACCCTATACCTTTACCTCCAACTCCTGCCATTCCCAGAACTACCACATCTGTCTCTGCTTAGAGGGAAACCATCTCTTCCCTCTAAGCCAACACCTCACCTGCCCAGGCAGTATCCCCACTACTTAGAAAGTTCAAAGCACATTGAGATGGCAAGGACCTCAGCAAAGGCTACTGGGAGATGAGAGTCAAGAAAGCCAATGCAAGGAGTAGGGAAAGATGACAGACATCATCAGTGAAAAGCCACAGAGAGTATCTGGGGAGATCCAGCTTCGAGAGCTAAAGAGCTAAAGGACTAACTGGAGTGATGCTAAGCACACAAAGCAAGACCATAACCACATCAGAGGTCAAGGTAACACTGAGGACAGTGAGGACAGGAAGTCTCTAAGTACAAGCACATGGACAGAAGCTGTCAGAGTTTGGTCTAGAAAAGTCCAAAGCCACAGCTTTCCAGGATGTCAAAAGTCTGGGAGGTTCTTGTTCGGGAAGATGGACAGATGTGACGTGAGAGACTCAAGGATTTAGAAATGCACTACCAGGGCCAGACAATGGCCAAGGGCTCAAGAGTAACTGAGTTTCAGTGAGCCATACAAAGCCAGACTCTTAGGTAGGACAAGAAGCAAATTAGACAAAGCTGAAAAGAGAATTAATGATCTTGAAGACAGATCTGAAGACATTATCCAGAATTAGAACAAAGAAACAGAGAAGGGAAAAATATAAAATGAGGTTAAGAAATATGAAGAGACACCTGCAGCAGGGATGAACATATCCCATCCTATTTCCATCTAAAAAATGGAAATGTAGAAAACATTTACCTTCTTTGTCCCTTTCTTTCTCCCTTTCTTCCTTCCTTCTTTCTTTCTTCCTTTCTTTCTTTATTTCTTTTTTCCTTCCTTCTTTCCTTCCATCCTTTCATTCTTTTTTTCTTTCTTCCTCTCTTTTTTCTTTTCTTTCTCTGAAACAGGATCTTGCCCTGTTGATCATGCTGACATCAAATTCTTGAGCTCAAGTGATTCTAAGCTTTCTGATTAGCTTCATGCTAATCATGTACCACAGGTCAGAAACACAGACATTGCAAAACAATAGTCTGAGAACAGGGTAACCAACCAGGTAACCACAGACCTTGGCTTTCTTTCAGACACATTTTCTGGATCTTAGTGTTTAGGTGTCAAAGTGGTCTATCTCTGAATTGTATTGTGCTAGATGTTTGATCCTAAGTATTGTTTGAGTTGTTGGCTTTACTTTCATTTAAAAATCATTAAATAAATTGTCTTGAAATTAGAACAGTTTATGAAGTCATCCTAAAAATCCTTCTGTTATTTTGTATTATATATTTATGTGAAGCAGCACTCTTAGTCTTAACAATAAAAAAATTAAAAATTTGAAACCTGGCAGTGGTGATGCACGCCTTTAATCCCAGCATTTGGGAGGCAGAGGCAGGTGGATTTCTGAGTTTTAAGCCAGCCTAGTCTGCAGAGTTAGTTCTAGGACAGCCAGAGCTATACAGAAAAACCCTGTCTCAAAAAACCAAAAAAGAAAAAGAAAAAAATATTGATAAACTCTTAAAAATATTGAAGATGTTCTAAATGCTTCAATTTTAAATATCCAGACATGATTTAATTCTTTTCTTTCTCCCCACCACCTTTTTTTTAAAAAAAGGGTTTCACTGTGTAATTCTTCAAGGCCTGGAACTTGTTATGTAAACAAGGTGGCCTTGAACTCATAAAGAGCTACTTGCTTCTGCTTCTGCTTCTGCCTCCTGAATTCTGGGATTAAAGATGTACTTCACCATACCTGGCTAAAATTTAATTCTTTAGGCAAAGTTAAACAAGCACATCCATATCATTAATATTGAAGTTTGCTTTGTCTTTAATGAATAGTAAACTTTTATGTATACCAAAGAATTGTAAAATAATTTTCTTTATGACCTTTTTTATTGGTTATTTTATTTATTTACATTTCAAATGTCATCCCCCTTCCTGATTTTCCCTCCACAAACCCTCTATCCCATCCCTGCTTCCCCTGCTTCTATGAGGGTGCTCCCCACTCACCCACTTCTGCCTCACCACCCTAGCATTCCCCTTCACTGGGGTATTGAGCCTATGCAGGACCAAGTGCCTTCCCTCCCATTAATGCCAGATAAGGCAATCCTCTGCTACGTATGCAGCTGGAGCCATGGATCCTTCCATGTGAACTCTTTGCTTGATGGTTTCGTCCCTAAGAGCTCGGGGGAGAGGGGCAGGTCTGGTTGGTTGATATTGTTGTTCTTCCTATGGGGTTGCAAACCCCTTCAGCTCCTTCAGTCCTCCCCCTAACTCCTCTATTGGGGTCTCTGTGCTCATCCGATGGTTGGCTGCAAGCATCTGCATCTGTATTGGTCAGGCTCTGGCTGAGCCTCTCATGGGACAGCTCTATCAGGCTCCTGTCAGCAAGTCTGCATGTGGGATGGATCCCTAGGTGGGGCAGTCTCTGGATGGCCTTTCCTTCAGTCTCTGCTCCGTTCCTTGTCCCTGCATTTCCTTTAGACAGGAACAATTTTGAGTTACTATTTTTGAGATGGATGGTAGCCCCATCCCTCAACTGGGGGCCATGCCTAACCTCTAGATATGGTCTCTACAGGTTCTTTCTCCCCTGTTTTGGGTATTTCAGCTAATGTCATCCCTGTTGGGTCCTAGGAGCCTCTTGCTTTCCTGGTGTCTGGGACTTTCTGTTGGCTATCCCCAGTTCCCCATTCCCCATTGCTACAATTTCCTGACCCTTTGTGCATTTCTCCTGTCTCCTCCCATACCTGATTCTGTCCCCCTTTCCCTCCCCCTCCTCTCTCCTTCTCTTTGCCTCCTGTGATTATTTTGTTCCCCCTTCTAAGTAGCACTGAAGCATCCACACTTTGGTATTCCTTCTTCTTGGGCTTCCTGTGCTCTGTGAAATGTATCTTTGGTATTCTGAGCTTTTTGGGCTAATATCCACTTATCAGTGAGTGTTCCTTTGTGATTGGGTTACCACTCTCAGGATGATATTTTCTAGTTCCATCCATTTGCCTGTGAATTTCATGAAGTCATTATTTTTAATTGCTGAGTAGTACTCCATTGTGTAAATGTACCACATTCTCTGTATCCATTCTTCTGTTGAGGAACATCTGGGTTGTTTCCAGCTTCTGGCTATTATAAATAAGGCTGCTATGAACATAGTGGAGCATGTGTCCTTGTTATATGTTTTGAAGCATCTTTTGGGTATATGCCCAAACCTTTTATCAGTAAAGGTTTTATTTGTATGCCCTTTAAATACCTAAATATGCAGTCACACAAAAATGTCTCAGATGGCTGGGCAGTGGTGGTGCATGCCTTTTAATCCCAGCACTTGGAAGGCAGAGACAGGCAGATTTCTGACTTCGAGGCCAGTCTGGTCTA
>NW_022196911.1:118327359-118357631 GCF_008632895.1 Mastomys coucha | reverse complement strand
AAAATTAAGAAATTCTGATATAAAGAATCCTTACCTAATGCACTCAGCTGTGTAGAAGTTCCTAGCATTGCGTTTAACTTTCACTCTCCCCTACATGTGTAATCCCATTTAGAGGTCAGCTTCAGGGAAGCAGATGTTGTTTGGGACATCTCCCCTGACACTTCATAGATGCTCAAAAATACTTGAGTGTGTAGATAGAGAATCAGGACTTGCCCCATAGGAATACAAGAAGTCAGGAGACAGTATGTTGGTTCAGGATAGACAAACAGATGGGTAGAACAGAAAAGAGCCCAGAAATTGTCCTGTATACAGAGGTAGTCTGATACACAGATGAGCTGAGGTGCAGAACCGTAAGGGACATCAGGATCTGATTACACGCATAAGGAAAGTGAATCTGGATTCAATCCCAACAAACGTGAGAAGATAAGATTACTTCCAAATGAATGAGCACTTGCTTGCAGAAGGCAAACTTTTAGTGTAAGACTCATAGGAGAGTATCACTGTATACCCAAGGCTGGTAAAGATTTGTTAACATAAAAAAGAGAAGCATCATGAAAGAAAAAGCTAACAAGCTCCCTACTAGAAACTAAACTTGAAAGACAAAAGATAGAGAGAAGGCAAATTATGAGCTGGGAAGCTATCAGCTTGTAGAGCTGGCAAAGGATCGTGTGGAGTAAGTACACAGAATGAAGGAAGGGAGGAAAAAGATACCTGTCTCAATGAGGTGATAAATCTGACGAGTACTCAGAAAACTCAAAGAAGATTTCAATGCAAGGTACTCAGTGGCGCCAGATCCAGCACACATGAGCAACAAAGAGCAGTGAGGGAGAAAGGGGGCACTGAGGTATTCAGTGTGTGGCCCTTTAAGCTAGACTATTATCTTTCTGCACATGAGACAATTTTCCAAGAATATATTCCATCCTTCTGACCAAAGAAGAGTGAGTTGAAAATATGATTGAAATCTGTCTTCTTTTTGCTTTGCTATCTTACAGGACTAAGTTTATATGTTGCTGATATCTTTGCTCTCAGCACTCTCATTGGTGGCACTTGATGCAATATAAACAATTAGATGTTGTAAATCTCTGATTCCAGAAAGAAGTCTGGTGACTGAACAGCTCAAGATGCATGGACAGGACCAGTAAGAAAGCTAGGAATCCCAACACAGATTTGTATCTCAGGGCTTCCGAATAGTATACAACATCCTTTATCATTAAAAAATGTATTCTTTAATGGCCTCAGGGATGTTAGTTTTCATATTCAATTAAGAGGATCTGGCTTATCTGAATCTGAGGTAACTTGTGATCAGGAAGACGACCTTGTTTTCTCCTATTCCCTTTGAGGATCATGTCATCATCCAGGAACTGACAGGTGGTCCCAAGAACTGGCTGTGGGCACCTGACCAAGTTGTGAGCCTAGTGACTCACCACTAACTTAGCTAAAGCATGGGATTCCTGACGTTCTTCCCTGGTAGGGAGCATGCCTCTCTACAAAGTTTCCGTTCAGTGCTCTAATAAACCTACTCTTCCAGCACCTGGTTCAGACCTTAGAAACCCTGATATTATGTTTCTTGGGGTAGGAAGTGTTTCTTTTTAAAGAGCTGTAGGATTAACAGAAGAAAACATCACCAAGACCTGGGGACTACCAGGGATGTAAACTGGGAATCCACCTTGCAAACAAAAGGGGTAGTAGGATTTTTAACAGTATCCCATGCTGCCCAACCTGAGGGGTTGATAACCAGGGAACCCTGTGAGGAGTCAGGAAAAATTAGAAGCTTTTGTTGAGATTCTCTGAAAACCAGCCTTGTATTGGGCACAAAGATCCTAGCAGACTGTCCCATGCCTAGGGACTAGGATGCTGTCAGTGTACAGGAACTTGATAATTGGGGTCTTTCCCAACTCTGACCCCACTTTGCCCAGGAAACAGCTTGAGTCATAACTGCTGAGCATGGCTGGGACCTTGGAGTAGCATGCAGAGTATCTCAGGAGACATTGAATGAGGACTCTTCTTAAGGGATAGGGTCCATGATACAGGTGGGGATTCAAGATTAGCTCTGCTTCACCTCCCATGAACTCTGCCTTGACCTTGCTTCTTCACTTGTGTGGAGAGAGAGAGTGGTTCTGAGTTCCCTTGACTGACCCTAACTCCTTGTGTCTGCAGGATCACCTCATTGCCTCAATGGGCAGCAACTCTCATGGCCCCCAAATTCAGCTAAGTCAGGGTTCAAGAACAAAGCAGCCATGTAGCAGGACCAGTGCTCCCCAGGAATCATGGATACCTAGGGGTCTATGGGACTGCATAGGGGGAACCCAGAGCAGTGTGGCTAGCCGGCCCTCCCAGATGCAGTACCTGTCACATAGGCAAAGGGACCACACAGGTCCCTACTCCAGTTGCTCTCACACAGGCTTTTCTAGTGAGATAGTTAATAATACTTTTCAAAATGGCCTGCAGGATACAGATAGAAATATATGCATGGAGATGATTTTTACAAGGAAACAGCAAACCTTGGTTACATAGAAAACAGGGTCATGAACGCAAAGATGGGGCTGAGGCAGTGATCCCTGATGGCATGCTGGAAAGGTGATTAAGTCAGAAGACATTCTTGAGTTGAGAAGGTTCTCAGATTTGGTTTTCTTATAAAGTCACAATGGTAAAACCTTTTCAGTGAAATGTTTTGATGTTGAGGTGGGTCCAGGGAGTAGAGATTATGCATAGCCCTCAGGCTGGTGGGATAGCCACCCTAGCTGCCCTCAGTCCAGTCTTGAATTGGACAGGATGCTAGGTGTTTTTTGTGATGTCAGTCCCTGATTACCCAAGTCTGACCCCAAGACCATTATCCTACCCTTTCTACTCTCCCTAGGCCCTGTAGCCTCTGAATGACAGGATCCAAGGCTTGTAGTCTCCATAGCTCTTAGCACAGAGATGGTGCTGACAGCCTAGAGCTGTCCACAGGGGAATCCCACAGGGCTACTTTGCAGAAACTCTTTCAACCTGCCATGACCCAGCCTCCCTGGTACCAAGAAAGATCTATTGTCCTCACCAACAACTTGTTCTGTCTATGTTATTTACCCAGGAAAGCCTCACACAGTTGTCCACATAGAGCCCCCAGAGTCCATGGCTATGTGGAGAAGTTTGAATCTTTTCTGATCTCTGCCCACTTCCTAACAATTTGAGGAATGTTGAAGGTCTCCCATCAGAATGTAAACAATACTTTATCCCAGCCTCAGGCATGGTCAATGACCCTTACACAGAACTACAGCCACTCCTGTATCTTGGTTCTCATAATAGTACATATACACAGAAAGCTTGGATATTTAATTTTAATATCTAGAAAGACTACTACTTCTAGAGTTTTCTTGTGGTGTTTTCTTCCTCTTCACCTTAAGTCTGAGTGAGTCTTGCTAACAATCTAGGTGTTTGACTTGGTTGTGTGGAGGTCAACGGCATATGATAACTTCTTAAACCCAAGGATTCTTGGTACTTATCTGTCCTGAAGAGAATTGTATGGATGCCAAGGGATGAATATTCTGTAGAACATCATACAAAAGCTACAGGGGAAAGTTTTTAGGAAGACATTCTTAGGGAAGAAAGCAAGGTAATCTAGAGACTCAATTCCATCATAAGAATAAAAGCTCTTTCATAGTCTGAATATAAGTAAAAGGCACAATGGCTATGGCAGGATTCAAAGATCTAACAGATGCCAATCCCACTTTAACTATGTTTCTGCATTTGAATGTACGCAGCACTTTTCCTATGTAGTTCTATACAAAGAAAATGGAACTAGGTGTAACTGTTGTAGGATTGAAGAAATCGTTATTTATGTCTGTCTTCGTTTCTTGTTATCCTACAAAGTTGATGTGTAAACATCAAGTTGATTTCCTTGGTACATGAGGAAAAGTGGATGTGATCTGTAAGGAACCAGAGTTCCATGTGAAGGGTTTAAGATGGCATTCAATATTCAGTGCTCAGGTATGTAGTAAGTACTGTAGTCCTATGGGGCAAATGTGTAGATGTTTTTAAACATTTTGCTGTAATTGCACAATTTTTGCATTTTTACCTGATGTCATTGTTTCTTGTAATAAAACCTTTTCTGATTGGAAAAACAAAAGAATAAAAGCTCTGGTAGACATATCTATGTGAGGGGCATAAGATCCACTGAAAGAAAGGCTGGTGGGAGGAGACAGATCCACTCTCTGTATTGTTATATGTGTTTACAGAAAAAAATAACTTCCTAAAGAAGCAAAGTCATGGGTATCTTCACTTCTTACTTTAAAAGACTGCTCTGGTCCCAGGTAACTCCATTGCTGGTGAGAAACTCAGCTGTCTCAGTCTTGTTGAAGACATAACCATGATCTTAAGGAAGAAAACTCTAACCACAGACTTGGAGTTTGATAGGAGATAGAAAACTGGATCCCAGAGAAGAGCTTAAAGAGACATGAAGTTGAATCCAAACCCTCACGAACTCAATATGCATTTTCATCTGCTGAGGGCTGAACTATACCAAGGGGACCCCATCTACTCTGTGATAAGGAAGTGACTGGCCACTGGAGGCCAGATGCTACCCTACTCACTCCTAGTTGCAAATATAGCTAGATTAGGAGCCTGAGATGATCCTGGAGCCTCTGCCTGAATTTCTGAGTCTCAGGAGTTCAGCCACCTTTAAGGATACAGAGGTCCTGAAAGAAGAGAAGTGAGTAGCTAGTAGGAACAAATGGCTAAAAGAGGGTATAAGCCAAGCCCCCTTAAAGATTGGCTGTCCCTCACAGGTCCATGAGGAAGTTTAACTCAACAGCAGAGACTACGAGAAGATCTACAATTGTCCTAAGCCTAAGAAGGGGCTTAGGAAACCAGACTTTCCTGCAGAGCCCTCGTAGTATGGGCTTCAGGAACAGGCCTAGATAGACATGGAAAGGTGGGAAAGGTAATCTGGAGGGTACCTTAGCTTTGCTAGTCTCTAATCAAGTCTCTAGAGGGATTTTTCACAAAGCCAGTAGGACTCCCTCACATCCACATAGACTCTCAACACTTGGGTCATGTGAAAAGCCCAGCACCTAGGTCATCTAACATGTTGGATAAGGCATACATCTCAGACTTTTATGTCAAAACGTTTCTACTCTTGCAAAGGCAAACAGTCTACAAGCAAGACTTCCAACAGGCCATTAGCTTCTCCCACATCTACGGATCCTTGTCCTTCCATCTATGCCTTATCAGTTACTTAGAAATAATGTTAAGAAGCCAAACCCAAAGCCACATCATTCCGACCATTCAACAAGCACAGGTGGCTCTATTTTACACCAGAGTGTATTCACAAGATTATGTTTGATTTAAAATAATACTTTTCCTTGTGACCCTTTAAGGGACAGAGAAAATGCAAGATCAGAAACTTTATGATTAGTCTGAGTGATCCTCATTTGAAAATAATTCTTTGACTTGACTTGGACTTCCACCAGGGCCATCCCATATTAAATCTCTGACCCAATAGAGATTAAGAGGATTGCAAAACACAATAGACTTTATGCCAATAAACTACATAGCTTGAATGAAATAAACAAGTTTCTAGAAAAATACAAATTACCAAAACTGACTCAAGAATAAATATAAGCAAGGGCTGGTGAGATGGCTCAGCAGGTAAAAGAGCATTGACTGCTCTTCCGAAGGTCCTGAGTTCGGATTCCAGCAACCACATGGTGGCTCACAACCACCTGTAATGAGATCGGACATCCTCTTCTGGTGGATCTGAAGATAGCTACAGTAATTTACGCTGGAGTGAGCAGGGCTGGAGCAAGTGGGCCCACAGAGGTCCTGAGTCCAATTCCCACCAGCCACACACATGATGGCTCATGGCCATCTGTACAGCTACAGTATACTCACACATAAAATAAATAAAATAAATCTTTAAAAAAAAGAATAAATATAAGCAGAGTACACTTGTAAATAAAGTACAGGGGCAATAATTTAAATTATCCTCTAAGAAAAAGCTAGGTGGCTTACATTCTAGGAAGTATTGCAAGACTCTTTCAGAAACTAGTCAAGAAAATAGAGGAACTCAGTAACAGAAAGGAAAACCAGAGTACAGTATTTCTCATAAATATAATTATACCAACAAATAGTGTCAGCAAGATGCCTCAGCAGGTGAAGGCTTATTACCGCACTAACAGCCCAAGTTCTATCTCCAGAATCCACATGATGGAAGGGAAGAATTGATTCCTACAAGTTGTCCTCTGATCACCACATGTGCACCAAGGCACACACATGCTTATATGTATTTGTGTACACACACACCAATAGATAAATTAAAATGTAATAAAAAACCAACAAATTGAACCCAATGACACATAAAAATAGCCCAAGGGGGACTTATATCCTAGCATCCAAATGTTGGTTTAACATTAAATAATTAATGGAAATTTTCACTTATAAAGTAAAAAAGAAAGAAAGAAAGAAAGAAAGAAAGAAAGAAAGAAAGAAAGAGGAGAGAAAGACATAAAAAGAAAACAAAACCACACCAAACAAACAAAACCCCTAAGGTATACCCAATCATCTAAATAGATTCAGGGGATTTAAAAATTTAATACTTTTTCATAATAAAACATCTCTATAAAATAAGAATGGAAAGAGAATTTTTGTCAGTTTGAAAAGGATGTCTATATAAAGACAAGATCTCAAAAAAAAAAAAAACACTTAAGAAGATTTATAGAATGTTTTCCTTCTAAAACTAGATCTAAAGCAATGCCCACTCACATTATTATTTATCTCTGTAGTGGAGTTTCTAGCCAATACAATACAACAAAACATGTAAAGCCACCTTTGTTGGAAAAGAAAACTGTACTTTCAGATTATCTTCACATACAATAAATCTACCAAAAATACTTCTGAAATGAATTATCTAGTTCAGCAAGATCACAAGACTTGTACTTTAGAATCACATATATTTTCATATAGTATGGACAATAAAAGATTAAGAAAATCACAAACATCTTTAGAAGAAAAGTCTTTTGTTACTTTGTGTTAAGTAAATGTTTTATGATATAATGTAAAAATTGGTGCTTAAAAAACAATAAATCGACAAACTGGATTTCATCAAAACTAAAAACTCTTACGCATTAAAGTCACTGGTGAGGAAGAATGAAAAGATAATATAAAGTCTAGAATATACATGACTTTGTACTTCTAAAGAATTTTTAAAACTTAACTGGAAGTCAAATCACCCATTTTGAAAATGGGTTACAGGTCTGACTAGATCTGTAGATAGGCCTGAAAAAGATGCACAGCACAAGGTAGCAGAAGGAAGTCATAGCTGTTGCTGGACTAATGTGGGGACCAGGCTTTGTGAACATCAGCCTGGGGACTAGGAAGGTAGTTCATGCTATGCCCAACACCCAGTGAGTCTGTCTATAGCACCTATGAGCTCCATACTCTACACAGAAACTCTGGGTACTATCCACTTTATAGCCATAGAGGAACAAGTTGCCTTCTGCAGCACAGCAGGTAAGTTAAGTGGAGGTCATGGACTGCTCTGGTCTCATGACATTCAACCTTCTCCTAGCTAGATTCTCTGTTGAACCTTGTGCAACAGTTACAGAGCTGTTAACTACAAAACATGAGGTTCTATGTCATACTCACTAAAATAAGCACAGTAAAAATGAAACAGTGACAAGTGGTGGCGAAGACATAAAGAAATTTAAACCCTCATACATTGTCAATGGAAATAAAAATTGGAACAACCATGTGCAGATAAGGGGTAGTTTCTTATAAAGGTAAACCTAGGAGACTGGAGAAATGGCTCAGGGATTAAGAACACTTACTGCTCTTGAAAAAAGACCCAGGTTCAGTTCCCAGTAACCACACAGTAGCTCACAACCATTCATAATTCCAGTTCCAAGGTTTCAGTGCCCTCTTCCATCCTTCAAGAACACCAGGCACATATGGGCACACATAGCCACCTGCAGGAAATAGGCTCTCTTACTTGTGAGTCCTTCCTTAACTTCATGTCCTCATTAATTCTGGAAATAATGAGGTACACTACCCATGTGATAGTTTGTCCATGGAAC
The DNA here is from genome assembly GCF_008632895.1 of Mastomys coucha. Lineage (NCBI taxonomy): Eukaryota > Metazoa > Chordata > Mammalia > Rodentia > Muridae > Mastomys > Mastomys coucha. Next base: position 118,349,583 of record NW_022196911.1, on the reverse strand, counting down.
CTCAGATAGGCTTGCAACCTGGCTGGCTAGGGTCAGGAGCATCTGGTCACTGTCTCCATTCACATGTCCTCCCTGTCAGGACCCAGCAATACTTCATGCAAGTTTCTCCAGTGTGACACTTAAAAGCTACCCTCCTCTAGCTCTGAGGAACATGTTCTTTGCAATCTCACCTGGAAGCCAAACATGTAGAGCAAGAGCCTTTGTACCATTTCCAACCTCACCTGGCTCTCAGTCTCCCATTCACTCTGTAGTAGAGCTTAGTTCTCCCTGACCCAAGCCAGTGTTTAAAAATGAACAAGCTGAGAATCTAGCTAGGAGAAGGTTGAATGTCATGAGACCAGAGCAGCCCATGACCTCCACTTAACTTACCTGTTGTGCTGCAGAAGGCAACTTGTTCCTCTATGGCTATAAAGTGGATAGTACCCAGAGTTTCTGTGTAGAGTATGGAGCTCATAGGTGCTATAGACAGACTCACTGGGTGTTGGGCATAGCATGGACTACCTTCCTAGTCCCCAGGCTGATGTTCACAAAGCCTGGTCCCCACATTAGTCCAGCAACAGCTATGACTTCCTGCTGCTACCTTGTGCATCTGAGATCCATATTGCATGGAATCAAATCACGAGTTACCAGGCCACACTGTAGGCATGAAGCATATGACCTCCATAGCAGCTTACAGTTTGCTGACAGCCAAAGTCCGAAACCAGTCATCTGCTGATATTCCCAGGCCCCCTATGAGGAGGGAAGAAACTAAAATTCAAAATACATCAGGGTGTGAGCACTCCTGCCTCCTTGGCTTAACTCATCCAGCCCTGCATTCAACCCCCACAGAGCCATGAGGTCCAGAAAGCCATAGAGCCACCCAGAGCCACGAGTGGCTACCTCCAGAACCTTGGCTATCAAATATTCTGGAGCTGCTCTGCCACAAAGTAGATCTACAGCCAGCAAGGGCTGCAGGAATGTCCAGAGACATTCCTTGGCTTTCCAGGGCACCAGTTTGGCACTTATGATACATAGCAAGCAAGGGCACATAGAGAGATCACATGATCCTGAGTGTTACATGAGAGGCTTAGAAGTAGAATTAAACTTTTTTAAAAATTAAAAACAGAGAAAAAACTTTCTAAATATATATAGCATGCATATAGGCACAGTTACAGATGAGGGTTAATGAAAAAGAAAAGCAAAGGTAGAAAGAAATGGCCAAGGGCCAGGAAGGGTGACAACAGCAGAGAGACATCAAGAGCAGAGATGATTTGCCACGGGTGTCACCAGTGCTTCCAGGAGTGCTGCAGGAGTCTTGTCCTAGCAGAACCAACCACAGAGACCTTTTTTTTTTTTTTTTTTTTTAACAAACACTCAGTGCTGGAATTATCAAACAGCAACCAAATTTAAACCCAAAGATTTTCATCAGACACCTATCTGTGAAGTTTTTAAATTGCATTCTGCCGGTCCATGCTTGGCAGATCTAGCTAATGATGGTGAAGAGATGTCATTTTTAGAACCCAGTTGTCTTAGTCTGGCTTCTATTACTGCAATAAACACCATGCCCAAAAGAAATCTGGGGAGAAAATAATTTATTGCACCTTACTGGTTACAGTCCATCGTAGAAGGAAATCAGGACAGGAGCTCAAGACAGAAGCAGAGGAGGCAAGAACTGAAGCAGAGACCATGGAGGGACCATGGCTTGCTCTCCATGGCTTTCTCAGTTTGTTTGTTTTTATACAATGAGGACCCCAACCTACCCAGGGGTGGCACCACCCACAGTGTGCTGGGCTCTACAACATCAATTGTTAATTGAGAAAATGGCCCCATAGACTTGCCTACAGAGCAATCTAAAGGAGGCATGCTCTCAGTTGAGGTTCCTTCTTTCCAGATGGCTCAAGTTTGTATCAAACTGATAAAAACAAATGAATAACAAAATCACAACACAGTTAACCAGCACACTAGCCCAGGAACACAATGACCTGAGGACACACAGATCAAGAGCCCCCTCATGGAAAATTTTCACAAAAGTTCTGCTAATCAACTAAAAGGGAGCTAAGGTAGATATGTAGTGAAATACCTTCAGATTAAGGAGCCTACCAATGTGACAGATAAGGAGAAGCAAAAACCAGATTCCAGAAAAGTCTTGACCAATCCATGTATCCCAACTGCTTAGTGCAGGGAGCAAAAGAGCCAAGTCATAATCAGAGTAGCCCTGGGCTGCAGTGGTTTCTGATCTCTCTCTCTCTCTCTCTCTCTCTCTCTCTCTCTCTCTCTCTCTCTCTCTCTCTCTCTCTCTCTCTCTCTCTCTCTCTCTCTCTGCTTTCCCCTCTCCCCTCTCCCTTTCTCCTCTCTCTCCTAAAAATTGTTTCTCACTCTACTTCTGTCAAATGACATAGTTCTAATTCATGTTTTTAAGCCAATGTTATTATTGTACCCATTGCAGGTAGGCTACTTTTTCAAGCATTTACTCACTGATAGTGTTATAACTTATTAAAGAAAGCAGGCTCATAGAAGGATGTTGAGAAACACTACTCTTCAGGAAGTCTTTTATTAGAAGAATTATAGATAGGCTCATGGTTATAGGCGGCCATGCTGAGGCCCTGAAGTGGGAGGGCATTAGGAAAGATAGTCACCAGTATAAAGTGGCATGCGTCTTGAAAGGAAGAAGCAATCTCAGTTCCTTCCAGTCCTGAAGGATTTGGAGAGTTATAGCATTGTGCTATAGATAGCACAATGACGTCCAGAAGGAAGAGAGAGGTTGTCACTTCAGCAGGACAAAGGGAATGTTCTTGCTTTTTCTTCTAGATTTGTGAGGGGGATTAGGTCTAATACCATGTGACCTAGACTATACAATGTACGTCACAAGGTATTCATAAAAGTAGAATTATAATTCAAGGCCATCTTATGTCTGAGCAGTAGGAAAGGGGGGTTATAATGGCAAAGGGGAGGAAGAGAGCTCTGAGCCACAAAGTCATAATGGGCTTATCAGCTCTTTGGAGAGAACTTTAAGGAGCATGTCCTGATTTCTGGGATCTAACAGATAAAATATATATTGTTTTCACTTTTTTATTGTCTTCAATGTTGAAGCACATTTTCTCTGAACACAGACTAGTGGGCTTGTAGACTAAGCTAGAGGGTAACATCAGATGTCTTTCTCAATTTCTACTTTATTTTTGACTTAGAAATTTTCAGAGAACTTGGTATGCATTAAGTTGGCTAGGCTTGATGGCTGATGAGCTCCAGAGAGCTACTAGTCTTTCTCTCAGCTCTTAGCACTGGGGTTACAGACACAGCATTGTGCTCGCTTTTATATGGATCCAGGATCCAAACTCAAGTATTCATTCATGCTGTGTGGAATGTACTTTATCAATTGTGCCATCTCCTCAGCCCAGCAGGTGTTTTTCTTTCTTTCTTTGGAATGTCATCACTTTCTCCTGGTGCTGCATTTCTGAGAAGTTAGAAATCATCTTATTGCGGCTTCTCTGAATATAATATGTCATTTTCCCTGGTTCCTTTAAAGAGTTTCTCTTAATATTTTGTGTTCTGTAGTTTCACTGTGGTGTACTTAAATGTGACTTCTCCATATTTGTCCTAATCAGCAATTCTATTCAAATTCTATAGGCTTAGTGAATCTCTAAGTTTCTATTTTTACCAGATTGGACAATCTTAAAGCAGTAGTCTTTCAGGCTCAAACTCAAACTCTCATCATACTGGTAGGGCAAGTGGTTTCCCAATTCATTTTTATCTGGCAGCTAACCAGTTCACTTTAATGTCTGACTTTCTTTGCCAATGAGTGATAGCAACAGCTCAAACTGAAACTGCCCTTCTATAGAAAGAAGGGAGGTGTTTAAGACTCAGGAAGTTCATAAAACTTACCCGATTTAGGAAGCTCAGAAAATGACAAGACTCTTAAGGCCCTTCCCCAAGGTTATATAAGCAGTAAACTATTGCTGGGGAGAGGAGTCTGTCTTTGGTGGAGCCGAAATCTACCCTAAGTCACACAACACAGAAATCCCAAGGCAAGCAGATCAACAGGATACCCATATCCACCTAATCTCTGCTTAGTTATGTTTACATTTACATGTATAGACACATTATTATAAAGACTCCAGGAAGTCCAAAGTCTTCTGGGCTAGACAGCAGTTAAAGGTCAAAGAGGAACTGAGGCTACAGCTCCAATCCACTAGCATTACCTGGCAGAACACCTTCATCTCTGGAAAACCCTTGTTTGTTCTTTAGACTTTCAGTTGATAGACAAAACCCATTCACACTATAGTCATCTGGTCCACTCAGAGTCCACAGTTTAAATTTTAATTCCATACAAGACATATGTTCACGAAGCATCTAGAACAGAGTTTGACCAGACAATGAACACTGTAGTCATATGTCACCCCTACTTCCTTTCTACCTAACCTCTCTGGGTCTATGGATAGTAACTTAGTTATCATTTATTTAATGGCTAATGTCCACATATAGGTGAATACATATCATATTTATCTTTTGGGATCTGTGTTACCTCACTCAGGATGATTTTCTTTATTCATTCTTCTGTTGAGGGACATCTAGGTTATTTCCAGTTTGGGGTTATTATGAATAGAGAAAAAATGAACATGGTTGAGCAAATGACCTTGTGGTAGGATGAAGTGTCCTTTGGGTATATGCCCAAATTGGAGTAGATTGATTCCCTACTTTCTGAGGAATTGCCATATTGATTTTCATAGTGGCTGTATATGTTTCACTTTTACAGGAATGGATGAGTGTTCCCTGTCACTTGTGGTATTAATCTTAGCTATTTTGACAAGGGTAGGATGGAATCTCAAACTAGTTTTGATCTACATTTTTCCCTGATGGCCTAGGATGTTAGACATTAATTTAAAGTGTTTTTCAATCATTTGTGTTTTCTCAATTGAGAATTCTATATTTAGATCTGTATTTCATTTAAAATTGGATTATTTGGTATTTTCATATCTAGGTTCTTGAGTTCCTTATATATTTTGGATATTAGTCCTCTAGCAGATGTAAAGTTGTTAAGAAAATATTTTCCCATTCTGTAGGTTGCTGTTTTGTCCAAATGAGAGAGTCCTTGACTTACAGATGCTTTTCAGTTTCATGAAGCCCTACTTATTAATTGTTGATCGTAGTGCTTGTGCTAGTGGTGTTCTGTTCAGAAAGTCTTCTCCTGGGCCAATGAGCTCAAAGCTATTCTTCACTTTCTCTTCTCCTGGCTCAATGTATCTGGTTTATGTTGAAGACTTTTAACCATTTGGAACTGAGTTTTATGTAGGGTGGTAAGTATGGATCTGTTTGGATTATTCTACATGCAGACATACAGTTTGACCAGCACCATTTGTTGAAGATGCTGTCTTTTTTCTAGTACACATTTCTGGCTTCTTTATTTAAAAAATCGGCTGTCTATAGTTGTGTGAATTTATGTCTGGGTCTTCAATTTTATCCCATTGATCAATGTATCTATTTTTATACCAGTACTATGCCATTTTTTCTCAGTAGTACAACTTCAAATAGGACATCGTGATACCTCCAGAAGTTTTTTAGTGTTCAGGATTGTTTTAGTTTTTTTTTTTTTCCAATTGATCTCCTTCACCCTTGATCTCCTTCAGTTGTCTTATTGCTCTAGCTAAAACTTCAAGTACTTAACTGAATAGGTGTGGAGAGAGTGGACAACTTTGTCTTGCTCCTGATTTCAGTGAAACTGATGCATGCTGGTAGAGCCTTTACCTTATGAGAAAACATGACTGAAATGTAATTTGTCCTTGGGTATGTTTAAAAGAGAAAAATGTGAGAGACTTGGCAGCCAGTGGAGAGACTGTAGCATCTGGTCTTTGCCCATGGCCATTCAGTTCTAGTTCTTTTATGCAGGAATACTTTCACTGCTTAGAAAAGTATTATCTCTGCCTTTACTACCAGAGGGAAAACAGCCTATTTCTATCTTGGTTCTGGAACATTCACAAACAGCACACACTGAATCTGGGTTAGTGGCTTCCATCAGAGTCCCCTGAACAATAAGCAGCAGTTCAAGGGTACATTAGTCAATGTGCAGACCAGAAATGAGGAAGGAAACCCAGCCTAGACACACCCTCTCCCACATTTGGGAGCCTGCAGCAGACATCAGGGGTCCTCTTTGATGCTTAGTCTTCACCGTGTTTATGCCTGGATATAGAGTAAAGATAGAAACACACCTCTGAATGTGTCTTTGAGGATGTTTGGAGGCTTAACTGAGAAGAGAAGACCTATTCTGAGTATTAACTTTGCACCTCATAAGCTGAGGTCCTGGACTAAATAAAAAGGAACTAGCAAGCAGAGCCCTAGCATTCATGTCTCTGACCTTTCTGATTGTTGCTGCCATGTAACCAGTTGCCTCATGCTCCTGCCACCGTACTTTCCCCACCATGATGTACTGTACTCTGAAGCCCTTCCTTAAGTTGCTTTTGTCCAATATTTTGTCACAAAAATGAGAAAATTACCTCATACACTGCCCAACACACCTGCTGCTCACCTTCTCACCCAATAGCTCCTGTCCATCATCCCTGTCCCTAGAGCACTGGCACTGTGTTCAAAGTGAAACAACTTCCTCTGGCTCAGGCCCTAGTGTGTCCCAAAATGAGGGGACTCCAGACACCTCCTGCTCTGTTTTGGACTACCCTTGCTTGTAGCCTCTCTATCCTATAGGAATGCAGGCACCTAAGGATGTATGAGAGTGCCTTCTGCTATATTCATTGTGAGGTCCTTGCAGCATGAGAAGGGCATCCCTGAGCAATCTCAGAGTGGGACAGAAACAGATTTTTTTCCTCTCTGATAGTAAGGACAGACTTTATTTTCTAAACAGTGTAAGTATTCTACAAAGTGTGTGTGACAGCCAGGAGGAAGGACTGGGTTACATCCTTAGAGACACATCTCAAGTTTTTCCTTACAGTTTTATTTCAGGTTGGACACATTCACTGGTTCAAGGACAAGCAGAGCTTATGCCGTTGCCCTCAGCAGTCTGTATAGTCTGTCCTCTTATAGATGTTTTCCCTACCCCAGGGTCTATTTAAAGTTTAGTCCTCTCTCCAGTGGCAGCCTGGCTGTCCACTCTCAAAAGTATCATTTGTCCTTGGGCTGAAGTGGGAGTAACAACTCTCTGAAGCATCATCAGCTCAGGAGGAGAAAGTGGTTTCAGAATAAGCTCCATATGCGTCTATAGAGACAAGGCATCAAGGGTCTCTTAATATCCCAGACTAATTTCTTCCATTTGTATGGATCTGACTCAGGCATTCTTAGGGAATAAGTCATCCAACAAAGCATCATTCACCAGGAGAAGTGCATCCCGTTCATGTTTAACTGCTTCTACCCCCTGATTCTCCTTTTAATTCCCTGACATTTGAGTCATGAAAATAACAGAGAAGGAAGTGACTGAGAGATGGTAGTTGCTGACCCCAGGGAGCCAGCCAGGCTTAGCCAATGAAGCTCAGTGACCCTACCCTGCTCAAAACAGACACCCACCCTGTCTTCATAGCCAATTGTAGCCCATAGATGGACACTTTCAGGCTCTGAAGGGACTGTGGTTTTCCCTTTGAAGGAATTTATCATTGATTATTCACACACGTGGTATTTTGAATATGAAGAATATGTAACTCCCTAATGAGATAAAACTGAGCACAAATGTGTCATTTTGTTAAATAGCAGATAACTGCATCGTTTACTTACATTTGGCTGCACAGTACTGCTGACCTTCATATTCTGTTCATGTGGGAATGTGACAGGCTGTAAAGCAGTCTAAGGACATTGCTGTTTTGATAGGGAAAGAACAGAGGTCCCAGATGGGGAATTTTCAGACATTAACTTCCACTGATGGGGTGTGCAAGGACCTCTATATATCTACACAAGAATTGAAGTGGAACAGTTGTGGCCACAGATTGGAACCACACAGCCCCTGGGTATGTACATTAGGTGGATAATCTATGGATATTAAGATTTTACCCATTAACTAAAGCAGAACCCTTTAGTGGGAAATGCTTGTGTTAACACACACCTTCAAGGTTCCCTTTCTTTTTCTCTCTTTTTTTTTTTTAAGTTAAAGCCTTTTAGAGAAAATTGAGCATGCTCAGAGATGTTTCTTTCAACTATTCAACTCCCTAATTTGTGTGAAGCATGCTAAAAAACTATGTTATCTGGGCTGGCGAGATGGCTCAACAGTTAAGAGCACTCTTCCAGAGGTCCTGAGTTCGATTTACAGCAACCACATGGTGGTTCACAACCATCTGTAATGGAATCCAATGCCCTCTTCTGGTGTGTCTAAAGACAGCTGCAGTGTACTCATTAAATAAATAAATAAATACATACATACATCTTTTAAAAATTGAATATAAAAAAAGTGTAACAGGAAGTCTTTTAAAAAAATGTGTCATCTTTCCTCCTTGAACCAAACACACCCAGGAATATGTTGACCCTCACACTGTTTTTCTACCTAAACATGTGTGGGCTCCTTGAATTAAACTCTTTGTGTAGGGGGGCCACAGCTTTGAAAAGAATTCCATGCTCCCTCCTTACCTATTACAGACAATCTTTCTCTAATCTTTTGTGTCTTAGTTATGTTTTTTTTATTTATTTATTTATTTTAGCTTTGTACTCTCAAAGATATAAACTTATGGAGCTGAATTAAGCTAAAAGGATGCCATGTAAACCTTCAGGTTCATTTTCACCACTTGTAGGACTCAATCCTTTCTGGCCATACTTCAGCCTCTAACAGAAGACTGCAAAGCTTGAGACTAGGGGCTGCTTGCAGGTATGCCTCTTGCTCACTACACCCAGCCCACCAAGGACATGGCTTTCTCCTGAGTCTCTGTGAATCTACCCTAAGAGGCAAAGTGGGGGTACATATACCCTATAGACCTAAGAAGCCTTTTTAAATCCACAACAGGGTCATCAAAATCCCAGATCAAGAAACACATAACATACCTTTGATATGTCAGGTTCAAGTGGAAGCAAAACACCACAGTCACCTTTTACTGGAAGTAAAAATTTTACTGGAAGTAGACACAATTGTGTAATGTGTTGAGAACCCAAATGGGCATTTCTGATCCACAAACTGGCCTAGGAACCAGTCATCTCCCTGTCCCTTCTGTGACTTCACTTCCTGAGCCTGAGAGCTCTGAGGAAGTTTAAGTCCCTGCCTTTTAGTATGCAGCCCTCACTCAGTGGGTACTGTAGACATCACTAGTTGAGGCTGTGTGCTCCTCACCAGCAAGGGTAGCCTATTTGCCTGACAAGGTCAGGGATATCTCAGATATCAGTTAAAGCAAGAGTGTTTCCTCACAGGTGACAATAGAAGGAGAACACTTGAGGACAGAGCAGAGAGTACACCCTTACACAAAGTGTGGGTGCTGTGAAGACCCTGTACTTCAGGGGATGACAGCTTTAAACTTCAGCTTCTGATTGGAAACACCTAGAAGACATGGGACTATGAAATGGTGTACAAACCAGCAAGATATTTCATAATAAAACTACAAATACACAAAACTATGATCCAGCCACACTGTTTCTAAGAGTTCAACAAATCAACATTAAATAATGTTCAAAGAAGTATATTCCAAACATTGTCACATACTAAATATACATCTAATTATATTTTTAAAAACATGCAATAGAATACTAGCACACATGTAAAAGAACTCACAGCTACCTTTATACCATATGGAAAGATCTATAGGAAAACATCAACTTGAAGAAACAAGCAACATGAAGCGTGTAGTGACTTCTTTGTGACAAGTCTGTACAGAAAGGAGAGAATGACATTGTAGCATGTGACCTGGAAAATTCATCTTAGCCAGGGAACAGGGCCAGGGTCAAATGCAGCAGGTTCTGTGGCTATATGTTCTTGATGTGAAGAGAAGAATGTTTGGTCTCTGTGTGCCCCCAACTCAATTTAACCATGATAAAAACATCTAACAGATCACAGTCACATTGAACTCCTACGAATGCCACTTGCATGGCCCTCTCCAGTTCAGAGAATATGAGTATGCATTACAGTGCAGTATAGCCAAAGAGACTGAGGGATCCAGTGAGAACCTGTGTGAACTCCTTGATAGAAAGAGGCAGAAAGGGGTAACAGGACATGTGGACAAGTGTGTACTCAATAATGGATCACTAGTGGTGCCAAGCTCATGAGACATGTAGCAGAAAGGAGCTGTCTTTGGGGTGGTGAAATACCCCTTCTATCTTCCCAAGCTCTTTGTAAATCTAAAACTACCCTTACAAAGCTAGTCTACTATTAAAGTGAAGGAAAGTTTTTAAAGATTAAAGCAATAAGCAGAAAGGTATATGCACCTTGCTGCAGTGTGCATAGTAGGTAGAGAGATATCTTCACTGAATTTTAAGCACTTTAAACTCTAGACAGAAGAAAGACACCAGGTGGTGCTAGAGGAGGTAGGAGCAAAGTGTACTTTCTTAGATATTTTGAAACTAGAAACTTATAAATGATTCCCCTTTAAAAATGTTAAAGTAAGGAAAGAGACTTGCCCTGGGACTTGTAGGGTAAAGTTCTTGGAACAGGCAAGGCCCACCTAAGGCTCCAAGTATGGTAAGCCACACCATTTTCTCCAGTTGTCTCCTGGCTTGGCTTGGCCTAGCCCTAGGGAGAGGGAAAATGTCCTCTCCCCTATTTACTATAAACCTCAAGGCTATCAAATGACAACTTCCCTTTTCTCAGGAACCAGCCTCTGGGCAGGGCCCCTGATTTGCTTGCTCCTTTTGCCTTCCTCCAGTAGTTATCTAAACCTACTGCCTCAAGAACCCTTCTTAGGACCAACCAGCTTTGAGAATCCAGTATCAAGGAGCCCCAAGCAGGAAGCTCTGTGTGAGCTGCTGCAAGGATGGCAGGTGTGCACAGACCAAGCTCTCCTCTGCAAAACTCATGGCAGTCTCTCCCTAGAACCTCAGGACAGCCCAGTAAATACAGCAACCAACATGATGACCACACACTACATTCACGATACAAAGGGTGGTCCCTTTGGTCTTGGAGCCTCCCCAAATTATCTTGACCCCCCAGGTGTGTCTTTTTGTCATTCTGGTTCCTCTTCCCCAGACCAGGACTGCCAAGCCCAGAGGGAATGACTGTAGCCCCCCAGATGGCAGATTTTCAGACAATAGAGTTTCAAAACACTGTGGTATCTGAGCAGCTGGCATGCAATGAAGGCCAAGCAAAGCCAAGTCCCATGTACAAGCTTTCCATGAGCAAGCAGCTCTGGAACCTGGAAAAGGCTTTAGGGCCCTGCTGCCCTAGGGAGGGCAGAGTTCCAGGGAGGGTGCCTGTACACCCCACTTTCCTCCTGTTGAGCGCCTGAAATGCTGAACTATTTACAAGAAGCCCCAAGCATCTAAGGCCACTTCTGGGCATGCCAGAGCCATCAGTTGTACACAGGAAGCTAGCCTCACCCATTGTTGTGCAGAGAAGCAAGTGGAGTAGAGGGCTCTGGCAAGGGGCTTTCTGCTGACAGCGTCTTCTAATATATCCACTTCCTCAAAGTAGGGTGTTGCTGTTGCTTGCATCATTTCTTATATGTTTTCCTCCTTTGAAAGAATTCAAAGTCAGTATGTTTAAACCAGTCTTTAGATGGGATACTGAACTTGTCTGTGAAACCTAGACCAAAGAACTTATATCCTTGAATCCTGACTGAAACTTGTCTCAGATAGATGACTCCCAATCTTCCCATAGATCTGGTGATGGCTCTGAGCAGAAGCAGTCAAAAACTATTTGGACCCATTTAAAAAAAAAGAGTCTACTTAGGGGTACATATGTAAATGCAAAGTGGTTATTTATGATATATCTGAATGTTCAAGGGGTCATGTCATTTACATCAGCAGTGAAATCTTATGAACACATTAAGATTACAAATTGTTCCTGTTTATCATTCAAAAAAGAAAGTTTCAGAATTTCATGAGGAAATAACAAGTGTCTTCAAACTTAAATATTTGAAAAACAAAATCAAGTGTGTTCTTTCCTTAGACATAGGCTTCCACAAGCATAAACAAAATAGTAATCAGTTTGAAAACATGACTTTGAAAAGTCTGGCAACCTCTCATGATACCAGTGCTCACTTTCTATAAAAATGCTTCTAACAAGCTTTTCTCCTGGATATAAGCTACTATAAACTGTCTTCCTATGGGACTCACTGTGGTGCTTTGAAGATACTTGGCCCAGGGAGTGGTACTATTAGGAGATGTGGCCTTGTTGTAGGAAGTATGCCACTGTGGGGATGGGCTTTGAGACCCTCCTCCTAGCTACCTAAGGAGTCAGTCTTCTCCTGTTTGCCTTTAGAACAAGATGTAGAACTCTCAGTTCCTCCAACACTAGGCCTGCGTGAATGCTGCCATGCTTCCCATCATAATGATAATGGGCTGATTCTCTGAAGCTGTAAGCCAGCCCCAGTTAAATGGTGTCCTTAATAAGAATTGCCTTAGTTATGATGTCTCTTCACAGCAATGAAAACCCTAAGGCACCACTAAACCCAAGCTATCTGGAACAGGCATTTACCAGACGTTTCTCCAGCCTCTGAACTCCCTGCAGTGATGTACTCATATCCTCAGTGATTGCCTAGACCAGAGCAGTGGCATCTGATGGCCATCAGCTAGTCCACAGATGTAGGTCAGACTCAAGAGCAAGTTTATTGAACCATCAAGGGCTAAAGCAGTCATACCTCCATAACCAGCTTCTTATCTGAAGAGTTGTCTTAGAAACAAGATGATCCCAGTTGCCCAGTCTGATTTATCCACAGCCATGCAGTGGTCATATTGACTAGAGCTGCCTATTCTCCAGTGTTCTGGAGAGCATAGGAAAGCATGAGTGAGTACTTAGGATGAATGGGTGTGTGTGAGTGACCCAGAGATACCAAGGCGATCTCTTCAAACTGCCTGACCTGGGAGGCAAGCATGGCATACAGGACACCCCCCACCAGGCTGCAGGGCATATGACAAGGATATGTAGAGTCTCCTGATAGCAGCCCTTTATCCTCTGGGGAAAGACTGAGCAGAGCCTTCAGGTCACTCTACCCAAGTCTGTCCTGTGGGAACCTACTTAGGCTCCACTTGCTGCAGATGTGAGCCTAAGGACAAGGGTGAATCTGCAGTGTGCATACTGCCCCAAGTGCTTCCTGCTGACACGGCACATTGTTGCCTTAGCAACACAGCTTTACAGCCCTAAGCATGTGGTAAAAACATGTGACACACCCACTCATCATGCTGTGTTGCAACTAATTCTTTCAGCAGATCCCAGCCAGTCTGTGGAACTACCAGGCTGAACTGGACTCTCATTCCCTGAAGACCTGAGACTTCTGGAACTGGGTGTGGCATGAAAGACAGACAAGACAGCATGTGGGCAAAGGCCTCTCTCTACCAGCCAGGGGCTTGGACAGGTGTCTGGCTGCTACATTTCAATGCAAAACATTTCTCACTGAAAAAATATTCCAGGGCCTGTATAAAAAGCTAAAAGTAGCTCTGGGGGTGTCCTAGAATGCAATGGACTTTTCTCTGCCCAGGGAGGGAAGAGGCAGCAGCTCACATGGACACGAGCCACCATTTCACTCCAAGATGCCAGGGACAGTAGAACAAAGAGACTCTGGTGTCTTGGGAGGTAAGCTTGTCACCCTAGACACAGCAGAGGGAGAGCCCAGGAAAAATAAGCTCTACACCTTCCTCATGACCTCAGAGACAGGGAACTCTATGGCAAAAGGATGACCACAGTCCACAGGCACTGCCCCCATAGGTAGGTGGAGGCCCGAGGCAGTGGTCACATTCTTGGACAATTTCCAAGTCCCTCCCAAGGAGGAGCTGTGGGTTCTTCCTCTTTGGACTCCTTAGAACAGGACTGGCAACTTCAAATGTACGAACATACAACTGCCTCCAGCTCTGGTCCAGCTTCCATATCTTCTCCCCAGCTGTCTGCTGGACTCCATCCTGCTGATGTCCCTGCCCAAGTCACACTTCAGATTGTATAACTTCTGCTCAAGCCTTCAGAAGGACACGGGCTCCCCAGGGCCAACATTTCTCACCTTCCCTTAGGCTACAAGCCACTGATCCCACTCACCTCCTTGGACTATTTATTTGCATAGTGTTTCTTATTGAATATTTTATATGGTTTCTCAATTGTCCCACAAATACACACAGGTGCACCAAAATCAAAGATACAGGATTAAGCTATCATTGAACATTTTCATTCGAGAAAGTATCATTTAACACAAAATAGGAATAACTAGTATAATGAACCCCAAACTTCACCACCCAGTTTCCACAGCCATCAGCCTAGCACCCTTTCCTTTGTGTCTTCCTGCTCCCCTTGTGTACTGTGACGCATACTCCAATCATCATGTGATTCTGTCTATAAACGCTACTGAAAAGCAAAGATTTTTCAAGAGCCTGACCTTAATACCACTGTCACACCCTAGAAATTAATAGCTTTAATCTTTAACATACAATCATCTCCCTCCAGGGTACCTGACTGTCCCCTGTGGCTCTGTTATAAGCTTGAGAACTGGTGCAGCGCTGTGGCTGCACACGCACAGAGTAGCGGGTTGTCAGGGTTATGAGAATGTTGAAAGGCTTAAACATAAATATCAAGATCATCTTTTATATCAAATAATTTTAAAAAGTCAGTACCCAAGGATGAGGAAGACCGATGTATGTCACAAACATATGACAGAGCTGTGGGCCATTCTCATGCATAATGCCAGCTACTCTTAGGGAAACATAGTCCAAATAAGGAGACACATGTTGCTGAGGCATCCTCCCCTAAACTCCAACAACCTTTATTCAGTCCCACCGCTTCACTGCACACCTGGCCTAACACACTTGCTGTTGTCCTCCCTTGCTTCTCCTCCAAATGTTCATCCCCTCCCCACATGTGACCTTCCAGGCTCTTCTATATCTGCCAGGACCATCGACTTCCACTTGTCAATTGTTGCTGCAGAGCAAAGCCTTGAGACTGACAAGAGCAGTAAATATGCACAAGCCTCATCCCTTCCAGCCTGGTGTGTATCTCAAGAGTACGGACAAGTTTGTGTACCCGTGGCAACATGGGAAAGCCCACACACGTCTGGCAGCCCACCCTCTTTCACATCTCAGAGACTCTGCTCCATCTCACACAACGCTGCAGAGATGGCTAAACCAGTTGACTTCTCTGCTTGGTGATTTGATTTGTAGATAGTGGGTACCAAATTTCTCTTTGCATCCTTCAGCAATGAACTATGGGCCTCATCCTTCATATCAGGGTACCCATTGCCCACAGATTTAGTCTTTTCTAGACAAAAGCTCAGGTCTTTGTGGGCCTTCTCAGTGCCTCTACTGATCATCTCCAGTGACACTCTTCTGCCTATCTATCTCATGTCCCTCTGAGACGAACCCTCAGTCTTTCCCAGAAAGATACTCACTAAATCTGACACCCTGGAATTAACCCCAAGCATGACGGTGACACTCGGATACAGAGTTTACTTGGTCCCTAGGGTATAATGAATGGGAGTAGAAATGGATAGATAGTGACAACAGTCTCTATGGAATGCCAGTCAGGCAGTCAGGCAAGACTTTGGTTACCCTCCACCCCCCCCCCATCTCTTAAAAGGGACAAGACCCACTGGGTGGTGGTGGTGTATGCCTTTAATCCCAGCATTTGGGAGCAGAGGCAAGTGGATTTCTGAGTTCAAGGCCAGCCTGGTCTACAGAGTGAGTTCCAGGACAGCCAGGGCTACATGGAGAAACCCTGTCTCGAAAAACAAAAACAAAAACAAAAAAAAAACAAAAAACAAAACAAAAAAAGGGACAAGACCCAATCCCATCTCTACCCTAGTGAATGAGACAACTTCCCAGCCAGTGAGAGGATCCCAGAAAGGACCAGGCACTGGCAACCACAGTGGCCATTGGAGAAGAGTTTGTATTCCTGCTATTTGCTTCTCTGTTTTTCTCAGGCTTAGCGCCTTCTCTCTCACATTAGTCAGCAGTCTTTTCCAGCTTTCTTCGTATTTGCCCACCAGGACAGCTGTTGGTGGTAGGAGGCCCCATGCCACATGCTCATTCTTTGCCTGCCTTTAATTTACTTTTGACCCCAAAAGCCTTGAGCCCCTGGCCTCCAGAGGTCTTGCAGCCCCAGCTCCAGGGTAACCTAGACAGTTTCTCAAACTAATGAGGATACTGGAGAGGGTTGGGAGCAGTGCTGCCGTGGAGACAGCCTCAGACCAGTTGCCACGGTGCTGTAAAGTCCTGAGCAGCTGGGGGAGGATTTAGCCATCCTCTAGCTATCCTCTGGCTACACTGTGGCTGCAAGGCACTGAAGAAATGAAAGGATTGCTTCAGACTCTGAAGCCATAGCTACCAAAGCTGCAGGACAGGACTTTCCAGCTGCTGCTGGGTCACAGACCTTTGCTGTCTCCCAAGCATGTAAACATGTCTCATAAAAACTACAGGGAGATGAAGGCTTGTGGCATCCTGGACCCTGGGTTCCTAGGGCAGTAACTAAAAGACCTGTGTAGAAAGTCTAGAGGATAAATCAGCCATTGTGGAGGCTCCACATTATTGCCCCTGACCCTAATTTGCCTTTTCTCAGACCCATAGCTCAGACCCCTCAGACCCCATGCCAGACCACCTGCTCCTTTGAACTGCTGGCCAGGATATAACACAGCTCCCAGCCCTCCAGCTTTCCTCACTGCTGGGAAGAAGGTAGCCCTCAGCTACCTTCTGCCCCTCCTGCCTCAAGCCTCAGAGTCTAAGTCCAGTTCCCATAAAAACATTCAAATGGACACTAGCACAAAGAACAGGAAGTAGAAGAAGTTATACACTGAAGGGGGACATACAATGGGTACCTACTTCCTGGCTTCCACGACTATGGACCAGAGAAACCAGACAACCTATCCAAGGGAGAACAGCTTGAGGGCGATGCCTAGTGTAAGCAGAGCCCTGTATGGTTAATAAAGCCTCTCTGATTATCTCCCCAGAAGACAGTTCAGAAGGTGGTGCTTACTGGGAGGGAGGAAAATCTAAAGTTAGTCAACAAACTAGGATATGAACCTCTGAACCCTGGCAAGTGTCACACTGTCCACCCTTGATGTTTTAAGTCTGCAGAGACAGGTCTGATTCCCCAAGGAACATGGAGCCAACCCCCATACCCTAGGCACAAAGACCCTCAAGGTCAAGGCATAGGAAGTGCTGCCATGGGCTATAACTGTCCAGGTCAGAGAGGCCACGTTCCAGAAGGAACGTCCCTATAAAATAGCACAGGTGAGACAAAGATGCTGGGGCCCTTTTGTGCCTGCCAGAGCTCCATCCACTGACCCTCCATGGCGACAGAGGTGGAAACCATGCCAGACCACCTGATCCTCTGAATTGCTACCCAGGATATAACACAGCTCCCAGCCCTCCAGCTTTCCTCACTGCTGGGAAGAAGGAAGAAGACACGTTTCAAACCTGAGAAGTCTTCTCTTCTACTTTCATTCATCTCATGCTTTTTAGCAAAACAAGAGACTGAATGGAGAAATCAGGCCCAGTCAAGCCTATCCTCGGGTGACACTTGCCACAGTTTCCTGGGCCCAGGGCTTGTCTCTACCACCAAATGCCAATGTATGCCTCAGTGTCCTTCTCTGGTTTCATGAGGCCTCAGGCATGAGGATACACTGACTGACCCTAAGTAGAGGGGCAGGTAAGTGAGACCCTTCCCTGCCTCTGGCTATCCTGGATCTAGTACTACCCCTACAATCACCTCATTTCTGAGGTGAATTCTGAGTGAGAATCCTTGAGGTGATTATTTGGGGGCATTAATTTGAAGAACTCTTCTGTTGTCTTTCCCTCTTGTCATGAATGTACTATTCCAGAAACATAGATAAACATATTTATGTCTTTTCCACAATGTCATAATTTACTGAATAACAATAAATTCACAAAGTTCAGCAGTTTCAGTGATAGCCATTTATCATAAAATCCTACCACCTTGGTAGTTCTGCTAAGGAAAAGTCAGGTTCTCTATTCCAATCTTAATATTAATTCTCATATCACACAATACACAGAACATGGTAAATTACATGTACACATCTTTTTACACACACACATATGCACATGCATGCACACACAGGCTACAAAATGAATACGTGTTAAAGAGACTACATCAGAGTTCAAGAAGCTTCAGAAGTGGGCTGAGAAAAAGTCTATATAGATAAGATAACAGACCAGACCAGTATGAGAGAAAGGGAGCTGTTTCCAGAGCTGCTAAAGTCGGGTTTGAAAGCAGTGCTGCAGAATTCAGCTAAGGTGAAAAGGGCAAACCAGAGATCAAGATCAGGAAGCAGTAGGTCAGATCCATGTCCATATGGGCAAACAAACAGATGGGCAGGCGGGTAGCGAAGACTGTGTGCCAATAACAGGGACCATACCAAGTGGGGTAGCCCTCAGTCCTTGACACTCAGGACAGATATCATGTCATAGGTTGGTGTTGGAGCTTGCAAGAGAATTGTACACTTTCACCAATCTGTTATGTACAACAACTTTTAGGGCTTGATTTCCACAATATGATTTAAACATATCCATATGCCTAAAATCTTCCCAGTAAGCTTATAAGATGGTTCTCTTTCTATTCCCAGGAACAAGTCATATTTAGCCAGTGCAGGATGGATGGTGCCTGAGAGATTATGCAGTACCCTGGGTACCCCCAGGTGCTGCAGTCATCTTTCTTCCTTAAAATAGTTAATCTGCTTGTAAAATGGGTTCTGTTATGACACTGCACAGCCTGACAAACCATTGTTTTATATCATATGAAGTAACTCACAGTAGAGCATACCCTGATCTCAACACTTCCCTATAGTAAGTCATAATAAGAAAAGAAGAAGTAACAGAAGGACAGAAGTCACAGATGCTCTGTGTCCCCTCCCAGGCTATTTCCAAGATTACTACTGGAAGTGACTGTAGGCCAGTGTGTCAGGTTCAGGAGCTACTCCATCAATACTGATGACTAGCCATGGACCATCATTCGATCCATCACCCATATTCAAACCTAGACACGATGATGCCAAGTTCTCATCCCTGTCAGACTCACTTACAAGCTGAAGGAATTCTCCTTCCTTCAGAGACCCAGAAGTCCCAGAACCTTCCTTTAACAATACTGGGGAAGAAATAAAAAGAAAGTCTTGTGTTTTCAAGCCCAGTCACCCCAGAGAAGTGCAATACCATATCACAAGCAGAACTACTTCTATCCTTAAACCACTCCAAAGCACAAGAACTGCATTCTTTCTCTATTTTGTGAATAATACCAGGAACTACGGTGGGTTATTAATTGCCTAAGTGTGGTACTTATCTCAGGCTCACTGCTATTCTGACAGTCTTTCAGTCACCCATTCAGGCTCAAAGCAGACACCCTGGTGGTGGGGAGAACAGAGCTTCAGTGAGGTTTTCCAGCTGAGTAAGCCTGAACCTGGTGTTCCAAAGGGCCTGCTTACAGCTTGAGAACCCAGATGGAGACAAGAGATCATCTCAGGAGGGCAAAGCTGCCCATTCTTTGACCCACCATCATGAGAGTGGCCAGTAACTCATCATCTGAAGTACAGAATAATGGGCAAAAACTGTAGGTTTAGTTTGTACAGAAAGCTCAGACCAAAATCCTACCAAAATTAGAAGCAGATGCTCTCACTTAAAGGATTGAAAACTCCCTACAAGTTCCTCCAGAACTTGGCCTCTAAGAGCTTAAGATATGGCCTTTACCAGAGTAGGCAGAAGGAGATAGAGAAGGCTTGCCCAAAGGAAGTGAAGCCTCAGACATACATGCATGACCTCATCTTAGGCTCTGGAGTCATCAGTAACTGGCTGTCATGGGCAGACACTGGCTCATATGCTGGTTCCCCTGGGGAACACAGCTGGTTTTGCCCCCTCCTCCAGGGATCCCATCAGTTTCACCCAAACCAGCCTCACATCATATGTCTTTGCCTCACTCCCTTCCTAACTCACCAGAGGGATTGTGTAACTACAATGGGGGTGGCCACATGAATTAGCTTTTTATGACCCCACGCAGGGACAGCAGAATGTCAAATGCGAATTAGCAAGCCAGCTTCTGTCCCTGGCTCACTATCATGAGACTTCCTAAGTTTCAAAGGAAGAATCTGACATGAAACATGGCAGACTGGCCTCCTGAATCTGTATCTGAGGTGATCTGGAGGGTGCAGTAGAAACCTTACAGTTTGAGGCAGGTAAGGCCAGAGAGTCAACATAAGGGACTTGGATCTGTTTGGGAAAGAATGGCCACAGGGAAATCTCAGAACCTCAGCCTAGTCGTGACTATACATACATGCATGTGCATGTACTTCACCCCACCCTATTTCACTAAACTCATCACATGACTGCACTAAGCCCTCAATCCTGGGGTCACAACAATCTGACTCCACACATGCAAACATCTTCTGCACCCAACAGTGAAGATGGCAGGATTGTAGGATATGAAATAAAAAGAGTGAAAACAAGCAAGGACAAGAACCTTGGTGTGACGTGCAGGGGAGGGACCAGCAGATTCAGCAAGTCTAGTTTCCTCTCTAAGAACAGGAAGGAGTTGTCACCATCATATGATGTGACAAAATTTGGATACAATTTGAGAGGGAAAGAAACTTGAGGTAGGTGGGGCCTGAACGGAGGAAGTAGAACACTGGAGGTAGGGAGATGTTCCTAGGAAATCTGTGTTTCCCTGGCCCCTCTCTGTTGCTACTCCCTCTGCTTCCTGGCCACCAGGAGATGAGCTGCTCTGTTCCAGCGCAACCTTCCCACCCTAATGGATTGAAACCTCTGAAACTGTAAGCAAAATAAGCTGTCCCTTTGTTGTTATCGCAGATATTTTTCAGTGATAAGAAAGAGCTTAACACTCACTGCAATGCAGATAAGTCCTGAGGCTATTACAGAAGGATAAATCCAGTGTGATTCATATATGAAGATGGAAAAGACAGCACTGACTACTGAGGGAGAGCCAGGATGTCTGTGTTCAATGGATACAGCAGTTCAGCTTGGGAAGATAGAGAGTTCTAAAAACAGACAATGGCGATGACTTCACAATATGCCCATATTTTAATTATACCAAATTGAGTTCTACGGTTAAATGGTACCTTTTGTTACATACATTTTATATAATTAAAATTATTTGAATATATGCAATGTGACTTACTGAGTACACACAGACAAATGTTTACATATAGACACATACATGCATAGACATGTGGCTTATGACAGTTCTGATTGCCTATGGATGGTGAGGCCATTCTACTATTTTTTGGGACACGGATGTATCATAAGTCTCCTGAGTGGGCAGTGGGCTCCCCCCTGTGTGGGGCAGAAGATCAGATGCTCATCTCTCTAGTTGAGCCACTGTTTGGCCCTTCAGTCTCAAATAACACAACAGGGCTATTCAGTCGGCCTGGTCCACTTTGCCACCTCCTGCCACATGGTTTCTTGGTCCCAAGCCAGGTACTGTTGTTAAGTTTGGCCAGGACAGTATTAGTCCTAGAATGGCCTTCTCTCCTTGGGCATCCAATGGTGCCCCTAATCATGTCCATTCCCACTGAAGGTATCCTCCAATCCCCTAAGGAGATGACAATGTGGTATTCTGCACATTTTGAAGGCTTGCAATATTTTTCTGGCTTTAGAACTTCACTATTACCTTAGCTTTCAGCGAAACAAGATTAGTCCTTGGCAAGGTTTATTAACTCACATGCTCCCCAAATACATAGTTGTTGATATACAACATACAGTCCTAAGTGTCATCCATGCCCCATGCCAAGTCCCCAGACTTTTTTTATTGATTTAAGTTTTATTGCATTATGATAAGAAAAGATATATGATTTTAATTTATCTGAATCTGTTAACATCTAAAAACATATTTTAAGTAAATAGAATTAAATCACATTCTTGTTTTCCTTTTGTACCCCAACTCCTCCTAGAGATCCCCCTTTAATACCTACAATATCTTTTTGTCATATTCTTTAAAATTTATAAAATATTATAACAAAAATGAGTATTATAAAAGTTGTTTGACATAAAACAACAATCAATTTAACAGTCTTATGTAGATGCTTGTCTACAGCAATACTGAAAATACATACGTTTTTTACAATATAACTTTTAAGTAACTCCAAACATATTAACTATATATTTTAAAATAATACATCACTACTAGTAGTTTTTAAATAAACATAAATATATAAAGTCTTTTTGTTTGTTTGTTTTGTATTTAGTAGAGCTTAAAATCTT